>NC_056684.1:65185729-65295729 GCF_018350215.1 Panthera leo | reverse complement strand
GGTCCTTTCAGTGCATTTTATAGAACAAATGTAAATTCCCATGCTGCAGTTGACAAAAATTCATGGTTCTTTTCTTAGTGTCAAAAATAAATCCAGCATAGCATTGGAGATGAGTAAGTGTGGTAGAGTGGGGCAGGCTTCAGTTCACCCTTTCTGATTTAGCAGCAGTTCCGATGTACTTGAGAAATCTGTAAAAGTTCAATTATTATGGTCTAGGCAAAGAGATTTGCTCGCACAACAGAGCTACTGTACTTGAGAATGAATTGTAAGGACTCAATGAAATGAAAAGCACTTTCTGAGCACAGCAAACCCCTTCACTTCCCATCTCCTCTCCGTGCCTTCCTTTGCCCATCTACTTGTATCTTTTGCATGAAGCTTTTCTGAAGGCTTTCACTGTAATTAAAATAAAACACAAGCATAAAAGATTGCCGAATCGCTCCATTAAAATGCAATAAAAATTAGTCTTTTATTACTTTTGGGAATTTAGATATTTAGGAGGTTCGGGATAAGCAAAGAATAGCTATCAAATAAATTTATTAGCAGCTTGACTTGATCAGTTTGTCAAGATGGCTTACATATGTATGTCTTAGAAGGAAAGGCAGATTTGTATGAAAAGGTGTTTTATAGCTAAGGGTAAACCAAACATACTGAATCATGGAAAAAAATGCTCTCTCAAATTCCATGTACTTTATCAACACAACACACAGCTCAGATTGCAGACTGTCTGCTTAAATGCCAAGAGCATGTCCTTCTAAACAAACAGCATCTCTTTCTGTGTTTACATTCATTGATTTGATTCTTTTCTGGTCAAAGCGAGGAGTTGCCCCTAACTATCCATCAAAAATTGGTGTTGCTTTTAGGGGAAAAAAAATGAAGAGAATTCTGTGGAAAGAATGTAGCCTGACTACTCTAAGAGTCAGTCCAGGTATGTCTGCTCTTAACATTCTTCTTTTGTCATGTCCTTTTGCTGTTCCAAGGCTTGAGCAATTAGGGGATTGGTGCAACTGGGAGGAGTTAAGACCTACATAATTCCCAGCAGGGGGTATGTGACCAGTCTTTCTTAAGGAGGAAGGTCTGGTTCCTTATAGTCCCATTTACTCTCATGTTTTTCCTAATTAGCAGATCATAAATAAGGTGGGATCTTGTGGAACCACCGGGTGTCAGTGAGGTAAGGACAGCCTTTGGCTACCAGGGGAAGACACATCTGGATACACACACACACACACACACGCACGCGCAAAACACATAAAACAATTATACAGATATGGTGTATTGTTATTACTTTATAATCATCCACCTATCATATTCACAGTGTGATTGTAAAATAAATTAAAAATATAAAAGGAAAAATTATCTCAAGTTCATAAATTTGAATGAGAGGTAACCTTCTCAGTAGTGCAAAATAAAATTACAGATCCTAGTCACAAGACATTGTTGTGTCTTGTGAAAATTAATCATCGGTGAACATATATTTGCCCTAATTGAGAACCATATCTTACATTCTCAAGGAAATTCAGATGATAAATATTTTTGGAGTATTCACTGTATACCAGGAACAATCCAAAGCACCATGAACTTGTCAAATCCCACCCGTGATCACACTACCCAAGGTGAAAATAATTAAAATCCAGGGTGAAATTGTTCTCTTTTAAAGCTATATATAAAAGAAGCTGTTATGACAGCACAGTCAATGGAACTTTAAATTATACTAGTGTGGAAAGAAGCTATGAAATTAGTGGCAATACTTAAATATGCCATGGTTACATCCATTTGTTTATTCATTTACTCATTGAACAAATCTGTGTGAAACACTGATTAATTATGTCCATCACTGGATTAGGCTTTGAAGCAGCAACAGTGACCCAGACTAAACCCATGCCCTTCCATTGCTCACAGGGAGGCTGGAATAAATATGCACCCAACCGATCATTTATGAGGGCAACTAAGCTGGGCCTGATGAGTCAGAGAAGGCCTCCTAGAGGAAATGACTCACGTCATGAACAAAGAGCAGTTGGCCAAGTGAAGAATGGGGCCCAGAGACAGAGAGAGAGAGAGGTCCCTGAAAGAGGGTTTCCAGTTGAGGTAACAGGGTGTATGAAATCCAGGATGTGACGGAGAGCATGGTCTACCGTAGGAAGTAGGAGTTCAGTCTCCCAGAAATGCAGGTTGAAGTTGGGAGGAGAGAGCAAACAGGTCATTCAGGGTCTCAAGAGCCAAGAATCTGGATATATTCCATAGGGCAATCAGAAACTATCAAAGGACTTTATTTTATTTTTTATTTTTTTATTAATGTTTATTTATTTTTGAGACAGAGACAGAGTGTGAGCAGGGGAGGGGAAGAGAGAGAGAGGGAGACACAGAATCTGAAACAGGCTCCAGGCTCTGAGCTGTCGGCACAGAGCCCGGTATGGGGCTTGAACCCATGAACTGTGAGATCATGACCTGAGCTGAAGTCGGACGCTCAACCGACCGAGCCACCCAGGCGTCCCTCAAAGGACTTTAAATAAGCAAGGAGATATAGTAAGATATTTATTTTAGAAAAACTACTTTATGGGATGTCTGGGTGGCGTGGTCAGTTAAGCATTTGACTTCTGCTCAGGTCATGATCTCACGGTTGGTGAGTTAGAACCCCGAGTAGGGCTCTGCGCTGACAGCTCAGAGCCTGGAGCCTGCTTCAGATTCTGTGTCTCCCTCTCTCTCTGCCCCTCCCCTGCTCACACTCTGTCTCTCTCTTTCTCAACGATAAATACACATTTTAAAAAATGTAATAAAAAGAAAAATTATTTTGGTTGTAGTTGAGAGGAGGAGTCCCCAAATTCTTTTATCCTACACCCCATCAGTAAAGCTTTTTGGAGAACTTATTTCTAACATATGATACGAATATTTATTTCTTTATTTATAAATAATATACAGTTCCCACTGTGCTATTACATTTATTTTTAAAACATGCAAAATGAAAGATTTAATGGAATGAACTAATTTTGAAGTGCATTTTTAAAAGTTTTAAAACAATATTTCCTTTTTGAATCTCACCAGTGCCTCTGCTTTATTTTTTTTTAATTTTTTTAATGTTTATTTATTTTTGACAGAGAGAGAGACAGAGCATGAGTAGAGGAGGGGCAGAGAGAGAGGGAGACACAGAATCCAAAGCAGGCTCCAGGCTCTGAGCTGTCAGCACAGACCCCGATGCAGGGCTCGAACTCACAGACTGAGAGATCATGACCTGAGCCGAAGTAGGACGCTCAATTGACTGAGCCACCCAGGCGCCCCAACCAGTGCCTCTGCTTTAAAACCGTAGACGTTTGTTTTCATGCAGTGGGTGTTTAGTTTTGATATGTCACTGGTCACCACTGTAAGATTTTTATCATATATCATTATTGCAGTAAGACCCCTGATAATCTTATTTAAAATTATAAACCCTTCCTTGGCATTCCCCGTCTCCTTTCCCTGCTTCTTTTGTCTCACGTTACCTTTGAATACTCTACATAATTTGTTTCTTTAGGTTATTATACACCTTCCCTTCTTCCCATGAGTGCAAGAATTTGTCTTTTTGTTCACCGCCATCTCCTGGACCTAGAATAGTGCTCGACCCACTGGAGGTGTTCAGGAAATATTTGTCACATGAACAGGGTGAAGGTCATTATTAGTAATTGTGAATGTATATCTAAATCTCAAATAGTCTTCCTGATAATTTAAAAACTTTTTTACCTGAATTTTTGTTAGACCAATTTAGGCCGTCATTATTTTTGTAGCATGAACAGTGAAGCACTCAATCAGGATTAAGTGAAGGAGTTGCATGAGCTTGCATGACCAGCTCTTCTGCAGGAATCTTTCCAAATCATGCGGCCATCCTTTGAGGATCCGTTTAGTGAAAATGAGACAACATGATCTGGAAGCCCATCTAACTGGGGAGATACAAAGGATATGTACTGGGATAGGCTGGACCAGGCGAATGCACGAGGGATTGTGCATTGTTACCTCGCTCAGTCTATTCTTGTGCTGCAACTCATGTCTGAATGAGGTTGTCAGGGTCAAATTCTATATTGTTTCAATGATGATGAATTTTCTCATTTTTAGACAAAAATAAATATAAGTAGACTTTCTCATGTGTTCTCTCAGCTCAGTGCCTCACTCTAAACACTTTGAAGACATCTAGGAGAGGGAATGAATTCCGGAGGGCCTGGCTGAGTGTAGCAGAGTGGTTAGGAAGTGATCCTGGCTTCCCTCCAGACATCCAGCTTCACCTGAGGAAGTCCATGTGGACAGGCTCTGAGGTTTTCAGCTTGGAAAGATTCAACTGTTTTTGGGAAATATATTTTCTGCTATGCCTATTTTTTTTTTTTGAATGTCAATTTATTTTTGAGAGAAAGAGAGACACAGCATGAGCAGGGGAGGGGCAGAGAGAGAAGAAGACACAGAATCTGAAGCAGGCTCCAGGCTCTGAGGTGTCGGCACAGAGCCCGACACGGGACTCAAACTCAGGAACTGCAAGATCATGACCTAAGCTGAAGTCCAACACTTAACTGACTGAGTCACCCAGGTGCCTCTGCTATGCCTATTTTTCAAAAAAATTGAACAAACTGAGGCCAACTCCTCCCCTCCCATATTATACCATATTGTCATTGGGTGAAACACCAAGATATGAAATGATAGTAATATGATATGATAGATATGATAGCAATCATTTTTCGGATTGCCTGTTGTTAACTGTCTCTGCTTAACTGAAAACAGAGCCCAAATAAGTAGACTGAAGCTATAGTTAGGGCCCAGTTATGTGTATGGGGATTTACTGATAGTGACTATTTTAAAGTTAGAATGTGGGTGTTGTTTTAAGTTTATTTATTTTGAGAGAGAGAGAGATGAGGAGCAGCGAGAGAGGGAGAGAAAGAACCCCAAGCAGGCTCCACCCTGTCAGTGCAGAGCCGGATGCAGGACTCAAACTCACGAACCATGAGATCACGACCTAAGCCGAAATCAAGAGCCAGATGCTTAACCAACTGAGCCACCCAAGTGCCCCTAGAATGTGTTTTTAATAATTCCCATGCCCATATTTGTGATCTGTGAAGAATGATACCTGGTGTCCTGCTTAGCACAGCATTTCGTTGGGTCCTTTAAGGAATTTGAGTCAAGGAGAAACTGATTTTGTTGTATTAAAAGTTGTACCGAGCCTGGTGTCTTAATTCACTTCAACTGCTTAAAGTACAAGTGATAGTCTAAAGTGGTTGATACTACTTTTTTAAATTGCTTGTACTACCTATTTTTTTTAAACCACAATTTATTGCTGCTATTGGGACTGATGCTATAGCATTCATTCCAAGTAAACAGTAAACAGCCTAATTTCAGCTGATGTGGACCATGCTCAACAGAAAAAAACAGTGCTGGGAAGGAATATTTCTAAAATTGTGACTTAATATTAAATTTTTTAATATTTTAATAATTCAGCAGGAATTGACCAATTTGTAGCTTACCTCTTATATGGGTTGTATATGAAAGCCAGAGTTAGCCACCCTGTATTTCTTGAAATAATGTTCTTGTGTCCTTAGAGACTGATGCCAGGTCCCTGAACAGACTTGCTGTTGGTTCTGTAATCCAACTCCACACAGAAGGATAGTTTTAATGGCTTGTTAAAGTCCCTTGTCGCCTTGAGACTCAATTACTCAACTTTAGGGACTATAATCTAATTAAATCATTTCAATAAGAAATCATGATTTTCATCTAAATTTTAATTTAATCTACTCTAATGAATTATACTGAGGTTATTATAGTATCCTTTCAACTTCACCAGTAAAGGCATCTCTGCGTTCACAAAGCAGGGCAAGATCCTTATATGCGGCTTGGTTCTTTCAAAGTTGAAGGCACTCTCTTGCCTAGTCTTCTCTCTCCAAGTGCCTTTCCATGCTATGTTTTTCCATTTTGTAAGTTAATGGTGCCCATATATGCATAAAATGGGACTAGTACACTGAACTTTGTACAAAGTGAATATGAGATGGTATCTCAAGTATGTGCCAAGGGATCTGGACAGCACAGAGCCAAAGCACCCATTTTGGCCATTTTGGCTATCAATACTGACCACCCCAGCTTCAGACGTCTGGAGTCTGAAGAAAAAAATGCCTCAGGATTCCATTTATATCATTCAGATAGGTACGATCTTGGGCAACATTTAACGTGAATTTTGTTCTAAAAACTTCCGATATAGTGTTATAAATCACAAATCCAAAAGGCAAAGGAGACAGAAACAAAGAAGCAAAAACCTGAAGCTCCTAATTTCCCAAACAAGGTATACTCCTGTAAGGTTTTGTGATTTCTAACATCTTCCTCTTGTGAGAAGAGCTACTTTTAGAACTTGCACCTAAATTTCAGAAAGAAAAAAAAATCCATTAATCAAATGCTAATTAGCATGTATCATTAAATGTTACAGAGTGAGACAGGAAGCCCACCTCCTTATAAATGGCTCATTCCGTTTTTCCTAAACTGTCAGGTAGTTGGCCATTTCTCTCTCTCTCTGATTCAGTTCTTTGCTGTGCAGACTGCAAAATATAATAACTTCTAAGCAGTGTGTAAAACAAAGTGCTCAATTCACTTTATTAAAATATCCAATAATAATTGATTTAAAGGCAATAAAATGTGTTCATTAGAGGGTTTATATTCAAGAAATATTGAAAGTATACCTAAAACTGTCACTTTTATTGTGAATGAACAGGATAATATAATTTGAAAAGAGTGTGATCATACTAAAGATTTGTCCTGCAGCATTATCTGATAGCTCGTAAAGTGCTGAAATTTAATATGATGCTTTCAGTCAGTTTAATTGAAATTTAATTGCCACTTTGGGCAGAAGGTTTAGATCTGATCAATAAAATATTAAAGATTTTGTGCTTTCGCTTGGAACAGCTCCTTTAGCGATGCATCAAGAGGACCCTATATTTTCGGAAATATTTGTTTGTTATAGTTCACACAGCACTCAATATCACTTTCTAATCTGAAAGTTTTAATGTGCTGTGCAGACAAATAGTGGAAATAATAAAGCAATAGTTGATCCATTTAATTACAACACGATGAAAGAAATAACGGTCACCTTCAGATTCATGAGAAAGGCATTAATGTAAAAGAGCAATAAATATTTTGAAATGTCAAACCTCAGAAAGACAGAGTCCAACTTGAGCTGGGTTGTAAATCAGACTGAGGGAAGGACCTTGAAAAAAAGATGGTTCTTTGGTATTTTAGAAATAATTACTAATACAAAAAGGGTAATGATGAAACTATAAATTACATTAAAAAGGGCCATTAGAGGAGGATTAGTTTATAAAGCTGAGAGATGGTTCTTAAAATTGTCCTGCTGGTTATTTCTACTTTTCATTTTATTCAGGAACCCCCTGCTCAATTATCTGATTATTAATAAACTAATTGATCACTACTTTGCAGTTCAAATACTAAAGTTAAGTTACCTTTCTCCTTTTGGGGACTCCCATGGGACTTTCACGTTATATTTTAGGTAGGGGGAAAGTTGGAGATATTGTAAGATATACGAACAGTGAACTGGAGACTGACTTTAAGCTAAGCAACATTTCTATTAATGTGTCTTAAAATTAAAAGTTCTTTCAGATCATTATATTCCAAAGATGACCCTGATATTTGTGTCACTATATTCTTTTCTTAATGTCCTCTTTTTACCTACAGAACACTTCAAAAGCTCCATGTTCAAGCACCTATATTTCTTTCTTTCTTTCTTTCTTTCTTTCTTTCTTTCTTTCTTTCTTTCTTTTCTTTCTTTCTCTTTCTTTCTTTCTTTCTTTCTTTCTTTCTTTTTTTATTCTCAAGTTAGCTAACACACTGTAGTCTTGGCTTCAGGAGTAGATAACAATGATTCATCACTTACATATTACACCCAGTGCTCATCCCAACAAGAGGCACATATATTTCTTTACTCACCAGTCTTCTATGAGAGTCAAAGTTTAATATCACAGCACATTGTTTTATTAGGTTCAGTACATCTCTAAAGAAATAAGTATATTTTCTGTTTACAATAATATTGAAACAAGACTAATTATCTCCAACAACCATAACCACTCTTCTTTTTCTTCTCCAGCCATCTCTGTCCCAGATTTCCCTTGGTTAACTGCATGCTATGTCCATAGTCTTTAGTCTTACAATCTTATTTAAATAGACAACTTATTTTCTTCTGAAGAGGACATATTTTTTTTCCCCGTGACCAGTCAAAAATTGTTATTTTGTGACATCTAGATACTGGACATATTCTAGGGCCTGCGAACACAGAAATGCCTATAAAAAACATTCCTAGCTTCAAGAAACTTATGTTCTACTGGGGGGAAAAGACAATAAACACACACAAAAAATAAAATAATTTCAAATCCTGGCAAATACTATGAGGAAGATAATATAGGTTAACATGAGAGAGGTAAGTAGTGTGTGTGTGTGTGTGTGTGTGTGTGTGTGTGTGTGTACATGAGCAACTTTAGCTCCTTCTCTGAGGAGGTGACATGTAGGTGAACAGTGAATGATGATAAGGACTCAGCCTTTTAAACATTTAGTGGAACACTTTCCAGTCAAAGGAAAGATAGGCATGAGGCTGATTTCAGGGTATATAAAGAATACCAGCGTGGCTCCCCTGCAGTAACCAAGGGAGAGATTAAAAGAAAATCAGAAAGGCAGTCAGGGACCTGGTCGTACGGGTCATGTAGAGTCTTGCAGGCCATAGTGATAAGTTTTTATTTTTACTTAAATATAATGGAAAGGCGTGGGAAGGATTTAAGACAAGGCAAGCAGGTAGTGATGGAGTATGTATATGTGTGTGTAGGGGCTGGAGGTGAGTGACATAAAATGAATTATGCTTTGAATAGCTCACTCACAGCTTTGTGGAGGCTGGATCATAGAGTTAACAGTGGTGGTGGAGGCATAAAATCACAGGCTATCACAGCATCCAGGCAAGGTAGCTTGGACCAGTTGTAATGATGGACGTGTTGAGAGGTGGTCAAGTTTTAAGTGAATTTTAGAAGGTAGAACAAAGGACTTACCGATACTTTGAACATAAGTGTGCTGAGGGTAAAAAAGAATTCAAGATTGATGTCCAGGTATCAAGCCTGAGCAATTGTGCAAATGGCTGAGTACTGAAATAGAAAAGACCCAGGAGAGGTTTTTTTTTGTTTTGTTTTGTTCTGTTTTTTTTTTTTTTTTGTTTTGTTTTTGGAAAACCCAATAGTTTTGTGTGGCCTTTGTTAAGTTTGAGATGCCTATTGGAGAGCCAAGTGAGATGTCAAATAGGCAGTTGGATCAGAGTTCAAGGAGAAGTATTGACATGGGACCTAAACTAAGTTTTATTAACACATAGATGGTATTTGAACTGAATGAATCATCTGAGAGACTGTAGTTAGAGAAGAGAGAGCCAAAGATAGAACTTTGATACTCTATCATGACAGATATGGCAGAACAAGGGAAGCTGGCAAAGCAGATTGGGAAGGAGTGATCAGTGAAGGTGGAGGAAAATTAGTCATGTGTGGAATCACTAAATTCTAGATAAGGCAACATTTAACATAGTTTACTCCTGATCACTGAAGACAAGATTCCTTCAATGGAGCAACAGGAAAGATTTAGTATCTTCAAGAGATATTGGGAGGTTGAAAATTGGACTTGGGGAATATAGACAGTTAAAAAATATAAATTTATTGCAATAGGGAGCAGAGAAATGGAGCAAAGTCTGGAGAAATAAACAGGCTCAAGAAAGATCTTTATTTTTTGTAAAAAGAAAGTTAATATTAAGGAGTATTTTTATGTCTGTGGGAGTGATCAGTTAGAGAAGGAAACTGAATGATGCGGTAGAGAAGAGTAACGGATATGAAGTGAAAGGAAAGGAGCTTGGCTGCATAGCACAGGTAGAACAGTTGGTCTCAGAGAAGAGTGGAGACATTGCTTACATTTGTGCAGAAGGGAAGACAGACTATGTGATTACAGATACAGGTAGGTTATTGGAATTAGTAGTGGAAATATGCAGTGATTCTGATCACATCTATTTTGTCCATAAAACATGGAGCAAAAGCATCATCTAAGAGTGAAGGAATAGAGGAACATTAGTGGAGGATTTGAGGAGAGTGAAAGGATGAAATAGATATTTTGAAGCGGAAAAAATTGAATTTAATAGGCAAACAACTAGCATCTTGTATTTCTGAGTGCCAAGTTGAGATTTGTAGCCAATAATTTGAAAGGAATCCAGCAAAAATGCACACATGATTTTCTGTAGTAATGTTTACCTGTTTGTTTGCTAGGTTACTTATCCCCCTTTCTTACCTACTTCTTAAGTCAAGTCACCCAGGAAAAACATATGACAAAGCACAAATCAATTCAGGTTTAGCAATGGATGGCCATCTAATTCATAATTTCATGGTAGCCATTAAGACACATACCAACAAGGGGCGCCTAGATGGCTCAATCGGTTGAGTGTCTGACTTTGGCTCGGGTCATGATCTCACAGTTCGTGAGTTTGAGCCCCGTGTCGGGCTCTGTGCTGACAGCTCAGAGCCTGAAGCCTGATTCAGATTCTGTGTCTCCCTCTCTCTGCCCCTTCCCTGTTCATGCTCTGTCGTCTCTCTCTGTCTCTCAAAAATGAATAAATGTTAAAAAAAGAATTTTTTTTTTAAAAAAAGACACACACCAATAAAAGTGAGGAAGAGACATTATCCCAACTGTAAGAAGTTAATATTCTTAAGTGGTGGAAGCCACAGTCTTTCTGCTCACTTTCCAGGAGGCATGCTGGACTTCTACAATTTAAATTTGAAGCTCTTCATAAGTTTTGCCTCCAAAATTTGTATATTTTCTTGAGAGTGTAATTTGGGGCCCTCCCATATTATAGTTCTTAATTATTGATCTGTTGTTTTTTCAAGAATTAAAAAAAATACAAAAGATATACTATTGTTAACTAAATATTGGAAAATATAGAATACCAGAAATATGAAGAAACTTTTTCTGACTATACCACAGAAAAACAGTCACCACTAAAATTTGATGCCTTTACCATTTCATTGTTTTGGGTTGGGGGTGTGTGTGTATGTGTGTGTTTGTTCATGGATGTTTTGGTAATCATTTTCCTTTGTTTAAATTGTACTCTGAGTACCTTATTCATTGCTGTGTTATTGTAAATCTGTTCATCACGTGGAGAAAAGGCGCAATGGCTAAGAAGGCTCACTATGGAGTGAGACTGTCCTTTTCAACCCTGGCTTCTCAACTTGCTTAGTGTGTTTGATCTTGCACAAGTTATTCAGCCATTCGGTGGCTCAGTTTTCTCATTTGTAAAATGGGGATAATACTTTCCACCTCACTGAGTGATTAGAAAGATTAAGTAAGTTATTGCATATAAAATACGTAGACCATGCCTGTCACATAGAAAATGCACAATTGAGTTTTAACCATTATTAATTAGAAGTGTTAATGTATATTCGAAAGGATATTTTCCTGGAAGTTTATATATCTAAATTTTTATTGCAAAAGTCACATAGGTTTTTGTTAAAATGTAGCAATAAAGAGGACAAATACAATGCAGAAATGAAGGAAACCAGTAATTGTGACTGGCAGTGAAAACACCCCAGGATAACTACTATTAATGGTTTCATGTATATCCCTCTGAAAGTATACCTTATACATGTACCAGGATAGTTCATGGAACCCTGGGCATGGCCCAGCTAATAGATATAATTATCCTGGGTCTACAATTAATATGCTTCATTCTGCTGGTGATGGGAAGTGAATCAGACAGGTTACAAGTCACTGAGACAGGCTTGATTCTAGTTAGGAATTTTAACATGTTAGTGACAATTTTAGGGTCAAGTTAAAGTTTTTTGATAAATCCAGCAGCCAAGTTATTTACAGAGCCTAATTATAGATGGTAAACATCTTCATAATGCTTTTTGTGTATTTTCTTTAAAATATTAGATACTCAATATGGTATTCCTTGTGTATAGATTGTGTGCTAGGAATCCTGGGGCTGGGGACATAGTTCTCTGATCTTATAGCGGTAAAATAATAATGTATTTTATAATTTTGGCATTCAGCGAACATCCCTTTTGTGGCATTATGTTGTGGCTTAAGTCACATTTTGGAAATACATTAATAAATACAAACATTTGGTTAGTTTTGGAAGATTCTGGCCTGTATCTGGGCAACAACAGCCCATCGAATTGCAACAATAAACTTTCTTACTTTTTGTGAAGAGTATGGCAAATGGAATTTACATACTGGGACGTTACTTCAACTTTTCACCAGAAGAGTCTACATGGTGTAGAAAAACACAGAGGCACCATCTCATAGAAAATTATGTCATTTGGATTTTATAGATGTGGGTATAAAACCAAACTCCGCCATTTACGGTGTGGACTGGGGCACATTATTTAGTTCTTTGTGCCTTAGTTTTTTCATGTATATGATAATGATGATAATACCTACCTTGTGAGGTTTTCCATGATAATTAAATGAGACATTGTATGTTATGAAGCATGCACTTACATTGTGGTCCTTGCTGCTCGTTTTCAGGAAGCAGGGGATCTCTGTGAGCCCTTGACAGGATGATAAAGCAGGCCAGGAGCTTTGTTACCACCATGGCTCTGAGGACACTACCAGATTCTTCAGTTTGCAGTGAGGGGCCTGCTGGCTTGAGGCCACCTGGCCGCAGGCTGCAGAGGGGTGGGAGAGAGGCGAGGTAGGAAATACTTTCTTCTAATGTGAACAATGGGAGGCATGGATAAGTTTTAAATGATTGGTTTTAGCATCAGCATGATTTCAGCCTGAATTTTCCTTTTGATAACTGCTGGCAAAGAATGAAAAGCTTCAAATATTTTCAACTCCTCCTTTCCATCACCAGACAATAATGTACTCTTTCTTGTCTATCCCTTTATTCACTAAATTAGTCCATGTTCTCATCCATCTCTACCAGTAGAAGCTACAGACTGATATTATCACTGAAGCCCAAAGGCAGCTCCTCTTTGATATAGATTTGGTCAAAGAGAAAGCTCGAGCCTTTTCCTGGGACCTGAAAAACTTAAATCACTCAATCCTAAATTTATGAAGGGATAATGGGGACTAGCGAATTAGGGTAAGCAGGGGAAAATCCTTCTCCCCCCACTTCTGCTGATTTGATTCAGGACTAAACCTTAGTTTCCCCATCTGTAAGACAAAGATGCTTTTCCACCTTGTTATCCCTGAGGAATGTGAAGAATCTGAATGGTGAATGGTTTGATCTTAGTAGCGAGAAAAGAATAAATTGCTCACTTAATAAATTGTCAGGCCACTTGGGTACTATTTAGTAGATTACCTTTTCCAGAGCGCTAAATGATAGTAAATGGCAAATGGCAGTAACTGGAAGAGTTAATGCAGCTTTGATCTCTTGAACTAAAAGACTCTATAGTTTCCTTAGAATGAGGTGGAATTACTTCTTCCCTTTTATCTGCAGCCCAGTAAACCTTCGAAAAAGGAAGACATTATTACTTTTTCCCATCTTGCATGACCGTTAAATAAAAGGGACATCATAGCTCTACACGCAGATACACACACACCAAAAGTGGCTATTACGATCTCAAAAAGAATTCCTTAGAAGTATCATTTATCATTCAATTAATCAAAAATACTTACCGAGTACTCACTGTGTGCAAGCATTTGTGCGAGGAGGAGCACATGTGAAGGAGGGAGACTCTTCCTTTTAGATGCCCAACATGAGGAGAAAATATTTTCTCCAGGTTCTTAACCTCACATTCCTTTCAAAGAGCTGGCACTTCATATACCACTTTGCATTCTAATACCCACTGCTGGTTACATAGATGGTGGCACATAAGAACCACAGGAGAAGGCCAGGGCCTAGGGAAAATATATGTTAAATTATATTTTAAGTACTTCTCCAATTTCTCCAGTCAGGGACCGATTATAACCAGAAACAACACAAAAGGTATCTGTCTTACTTGGTGGAACCTTCCAGAACTGTTCCTGGGAGCAAGTACAAGGCATAGGGCAAACTGTCCTCTGTGTATTACTGCAAGGTGTAGTCACCGTAGCTGACAGTTACACTGTTAGTGCCATGCTGGATGACCTTGCCATAGCCAAGGGGCAGATTTAGTCTGGAAGGAAAGGGTGCACTTCCTGGGACAAGACTATGGTTCTATTTCCTAAAAAGACTATTTCTGCAGATTTTGTGAGATATTCTCAAGTCATGGTTGTTAAAGAGAACCAAATTTCAGGAACTGGCAATGCAGATGGGCTAACACAAGAGGGGATGCCCTGATTTCAACTTAATTCTGGTAGATGTCTTATTGATTCTGAGCTGCTTCTACACAGTATGGGTAGTCTGAGTGGCAAACGCTGTCTTCTTAATTTGAAAAGTAGTATATGCACATGGTAGAACAAATAGAAACCCCAAAATATACCCACAAATATACAGAGTTAAAAAAATCTAAAACTCGGTTCTACTACCCAGAGATAACTGCTCTTAACATTTGGTATATTTTTCCTTTGTATTTTCTAAATTGGAATCATATTGTATATTCAGTTTTGCAGCCTGCTTTTATTCATTTAGGAACATATTGAACACATTTTCCCATGTAATTAAATATTCTTTGAAAACATTATTTTAAATTACTGCCCGGTTCCCCTCTTATTGGGCATTAAGATTGTTTCCTAGTTTCCCCTCTACAGAAATAAGACTTCATTGAATATTCTTATTCGTAATATCCATTGCCTATTACTTCTTTAGATTCTTAGAAGTGACATTACTGGCTCAAAGGGTATAATTTTTCAAGGCTTTTGATATATTTTGTCAGATTGTTTTCTGGAAAGATTGTACTATTTTATACTCCCATCTATCTGCAGGCCTTTTAGGGTACTGTTTGATGACTAATGCTGGGTTCAAGAACTCTGAGCCCAGACAAAAAAATCACATGATTCACTAAAACTTGGGTTGTTCTGGTTTTTAGTATAGACAGAGCTCTTTCCTTTTTCAGAATGAATTGGACTTTACAGTGTTGTGTAGAAGAGAGTTTTGACTCTCATGGTCCAAATTGTATGGAAAATTGTACATTTTGTATTTCTACTACCAGTTAGAAGTGATAAACATGTCAAATTTTAAACACACACACACACACACACACATGCATATTTTAAGCAGAAAAGTTTTACATCTAAAGATATATTCTTTGTATGTTTTTCTTAGTCTCAGTAGGATAAAAATACCTTCTATACATCCACACTCACTACTTCTGTATGTATTTGTTGACATATATTAAAACTTGGCATAAAGCTCATCCGTATTATTATGGATGAGCCACCATACTAATATTTTGTACCTGGTTTCAACTCAACATATTAAGAATGTTCTTCCAATTTTGACAAGTTCTTTTTTAACTAATTTTTAATGACTGCATAGTATGTTGCTTGAGATTATGCCAAAATCTTTTCAAATAACCACCAATGTGGTTTGAGAGTCTATTCTCAATTGTAGGCCATTATTGAAGATTTCATCTATTCTCAATTTTAGGATATTATAAACACACTTGTAAATAATCATTCCATACACCTTTAGTTATTTTATTAAATTCCCAGAAGCACAATTTCTAGGTCAAAGATCATTTATAGTTTAAAGTTTTTGAGAACTATTAAAAGACAACCAGAAACAAATAGAAAGTTTATACCAAACTATCTTTCTGTGGGCAATGATAAGAGTACATAAAAAATTTGTAATATAGAATTTTAAAATTTATTTCTTGTTTTATCTTTTTGTAGCTTGTCTCTATTAGTTTTCTATTGCTACTCTAACAAATTATTATAAATATAAGGGCTTTAGACAATACATATTTATTATCTTAGGTCAGAAGTCTCATGTGGGTCTTACTGGGCTAAAACCAAGGTGTCTACAGGCTATATTCTTTTCTGTAGGCTCTCCATTTCCTTGCCCTTTTCACCTTCTGGAGGTTACCTGCATTCCTTGGCTCGTGGCCCCTTTCCTCTATCCTTAAAGTTTGCAAAGGCAAGTCAAGTCCTTCCATTGCATCACTCTGATCTTTTCTGTCTCCCTTTTCACTTTAAGGACACTTGTGATTACTTTGGACCCACCTGAGTAATCCAACATACTCTCCCCAGTTCAACATGTGGAACTTAATCGCATCTCTGAAGTCCTTTTTGCCATGTAAGGTAACAAATTCCCAGTTAGGGGGATGAGGGTGTGGACGTTTTGGGGAACCATTATTTTGTTAACCATGTTGTCCTTGTTCCTTTTATTACTCATATTCCTGATGGAACTTCAATTTATTTTTCCTTGCCGATTCTAATGTGGATCCAAATATAGACATCTTGCTTCAGATACTAGTATTTATTAATTTAGGTATCAACCCTTAATGTGGCTCTCCCTTGATCACTTGCTAAGCAGCATGGTATTTTAAGATGGACAAAGACCATTATTTTATTTGTTCCTTAACTTTCAAGCTTCTTCCCTCCAAGGGTACATTTTTCATTCCAAAGCCACAGGAACTGGTGTCACTTTTTCTCTGTACTGATAACACAGGATTAAAATTGTTGCACCAAATAGTCTTTTATTTTTCCCTCTCCTTCTAATTTATCACAAGCAGATATTCTACCAGAAGTTGGGAAAAAAGATTTCCAGCTGATGGGCAGCACCTCTACCTTGTGGAAGATTCATTGCTCTGCACATTTTGAATCTGCTGACAAGAAACTTGGAGCAGAAGTAATCAGAGCCCTCGCAAGATTGATTTTTGTCCCCTGCTGGCATATGGCATAGAGGGTGGAAAGGCGCTCATCTCTCAAACTAATCTTAACTATTTAGAAGCCATTATTGCAGGATTACAAATCATCAGAATACCCCCTTTTTTTTCGAACAACGTTATTTATTAGCAAGACCTTCAAATTAGTCTTGTGTCTTGGCTTTACACTACTCTTAAAATCAACCCTGATGTAAGTTTTGTCTAAAAAGCATTGCACTTAGCACTATCACTTTAATTGCACACACGTTAAACCAAATTCCATTTCCAGTTCACATTTTAAAAATAATTCAAACCAAAATGCAAATTGATTCTTGTCTTCAGTTTGTAAGAAATGCTTAAAGTCAACTTGTCATGAAGGAGAAATTGAATCTATTACCTGTACTCTTCCAGGAAGGAAGATGTATGGAAAGGAGAATAGCGAGATTTATCTGATGTTTGGCTGATATATGGGTATATAAAATCTTAAGTAATACTGATAATGTCACACAATATTGCAACATATATTTTCAGTTGAACATTATAAGACAATAAGGCATAAATGGAAATTAAAGGGAAAAATCTGAATGGTTGTCAGGGAACACTTTTTCATTCAGAGAATCATAAACATATGGAATGGTGTGTCAGGCAAAGTTTCCAAGATGAGAATATTAGAGTAATTACAAAATGGATTTATATTCTGAGGATTGAAGTGCACACAATGAGAAAGAGCTTTGAGTCAAATGATTTTTAACCACCACTCCCCCCAAAAGCACTTCATGAAAATGCATTCACAAGTATTATTTAAAACTATGAGCTATCAGAAAGACAGAAGTGTTTAATGCCTTAAGAAATATCTATTTCAAAAAACAAAAAGAAAAGAAAAAGAAGGTAAGAAAAAAGAAAGGAGAGATAAAACAAAGATTGGAAGGGGAAGAACCAAGTGGTGTGAAGGAAGACTTAATGGAAATCTATTTAAATGAAATGGATGTATTAATTCAACTTCACAAATCCTGATTAAAGGCTGGAAACTTGGTCAAAGTCACCTTAAAGATTTTTTGAGACTTGGTGGGTGATATTTTTTTTTTTTAGCATAGTTGCCTTAGGTGTTCCACAAGTCTTGTACCAAGAATTATTATTCTTTATATCTGAATCCATTCATCCCCATCTTCTGCCTCCTTATTCAAAACAAATATTCTATGATCACATCAAAACACTAGACTTTTATAAACATATCACAGACTGCTCCCCCTTCAACTTATTGATATGGATCCACTAAGCAGAGATTCTGTATTTAATGTTGCAGCCAGGGGCTCTAAGAGTTTAGTTGGTTGGATGAAACATAGGTGCCTCAGAGTAACTAAGCCGAAAATGCTGACCTGCCTGGGTTTGCTGTGGAGGAAACAATTCAAAAGACTTAGGGAGAAACCTTAGAGAGGATTTGTCATTTAAGACCAACATATCTTCCCTGGGAAGAATAAAAGACACACCTTCTACCACAGCTGGGAGAAATAAATTTGTAAGGGGAATACCAGTATCCTTTTTTTTTTTTAATGTTTATTTATTTTTGAGAGAGAGTGAGAGAGAAAGCACAAGTGAAGGAAGGGCAGACAGAGTGGGGAACAGAGGATCTGAAGCAGGCTCTGTGCTGACAGCAGTGAGACCCATACAGGGCTCAAACTCATGAACCCAGAGATCATGACCTAAGCTGAAGTCCAAAGCTCAACCGACTGAGCCACCCAAGCACCCCATATCCTTAAAGAGCTCTGTGATCACTCTTCTTTGTAGGCCATAGCTTACAGTGGGAGCTATGGCCACTGACTGGGAAACGTAAACGCAACAAGAGTGATTGCAGCTGCTGTTCAAAATGTGATGTCACTGTTTGAGTAAATCAACATATCCTTTGATACCTAGCTACTATGCAGCTGTTGATCTGGCCATCCTTGTTCCCTCCCCTTCCCCAGTACCTGTTAGTAAAGGCTCCCAGAAACTGTTTTCTTTCAGCTGGCAAGTCCAACAATACTCCTTCACTGTCCTACCTCAAGCATAAAACCTCTCCAGCCCTCTGTCACAATTTAGTCTACAGGCATTCTGATCACCTCTCCCTTCTGCGGTCCATTATATTGATGACGTTATGCTGATTAGACCTAGTGAGCAAGAAGTAGCAACTACTCTAGACTTGTCAGGCATTTGTGTGTCAGAGGGTGAGGAATAAATCCAACAAGAATTCAGGGACCTTCTAGATTCCACATATAAGGGATTCTACCATGATGTGCCCTTTAGATATCTTACAATTTTATTTGCCAATTCTACCTTAATAAAGCTGAACAACAACAACAACAAACCGCAAGAGCCCTCTACCTGAATTTCTAGAGTAAAATTTCTAGAGGTCCAGTGGTGTGGGCTATGTTGAGATATCTCCTCTAAGGTGAAGGATAAATTGTTGCATCTGGCTCCTCCCACAACCAAAGAAGAGGCACAATGCCTAGTGGGCCTGTTTGGATTTTGGAGGCAATATATCCCTCCTAAGGATGTGCTACTCTGACCATTTACGGGTGAGTGATATGAAAAACTACTTGTGTTGAGTACAGCCGAGAGCAAGAGGAGGCTCTGCAACAGGTCTAGGCTGTTGCACAAGCTGCTCTTCCACTTGTGCCTTATGGTCCAGCAGATCCAATGGTGCTTGAAGTGTCAGTGGCAGACAGGGAGAGGTGAATTTCTGTAAGTGCACGCTCTTAGGATTTTGAAGCAAAGCTCTGAGAGTCTCTGTAGGAAACTACTCTTCTTTTGAGAAACAAAATGTTTCACCATAGCCACCAAGTAATACTGTTCATCATGACCTATTTGATGCACCAAGCCACCAAGTTGAGCATGCACAGCGGCACCCCATCATCAAATGGAAGTGGCAGATACACATTGGGCCTGAGCAGATCCTAAATAAATAACAAGTCATTTACATGATGGAGCTTAAACGGCTATGCCAACTCCTGCCACACTACCTTCTTTCTCCCAGTATGCACCTATAGCTTCATAGAGAGTTCTGTATGACAGTTGACAGAGGAAGAGAAGACTCAAGCCTGGTTTATAGATGGTTCTACATGAAATGCAGGCAACATTTGGAAGTAAATGGTTGCAGCACTACAGCCACTTTCTGGGACATCCCTGAAGGACAGTGGTGAAGGGAAATCTTCCCAGTGGGAGGAAGAACTTCAAGCAGTGCCCTGGTTGTTCACTTTGTTTGGAAGGAGAAATGTCCAGATACACAATTATGTACTAATTCATAGGCTGTGACTAATGGTTCGACTGGATGGTCAGGTACTTAAAAGAAACATATTGTAAAACTGGTGACAAGGATGCCTGGGTAAGAGGTATGTGGATAAACTTCTCTGAATTGGAGAAAAAACTGAATACACCTGTGAATGCTGAACAAAGAGTAAACATCTAAATAATAAAGTGGATGGAATGACTTATCATGTGGAGAGCAGTCAGGCCCTTTCCCCAGTCACCCCTATCATCACCCAGTAGGCACATAAACAAGGTGGCCATGGTGGCACAGATGGAGTCAGACATGGACTCAGCAACATAGACTTCCACTCACCTGGGCTGACCTGGCTATTGCTACTACTGAGTGCCCAATCTTCCAGCAACACCAGACCAACACAAAGTCCCTAATATGGTACTATTCCCCTGGGTGATCAGCCAGCTACCTGTGACAGATTGATTATATTGGACTACTTCCATCATGGAAGAGGCAGAATTTTGTTCTTACTGGAACACTTTGGATGTAGCTCTGTCTTCCCAGCACGCACTACTTATGCCATCTCTGGATTTGCTAAATGTCTTACCTACCATCACAGTATTACACACAGCATTGCTTCTGATCAAGAAATTCGCGTCATAGCAAAATAAGAACATGAATGGGCCTATGCTTGTGGAATTCACTTGTCTTTCCATGTTTCCTCACAATGCTGAAGCAGCTGGTTTGCAAGAGTGGTGGAATCGCCTTTTGAAGACTTAGTTACAGTTCCAGCTACAGTTCATGGCAGTAGCCTTGCAGGACAGAGAGGTAAGGTACTCCAGAAGGCTATATATGCCCTGAATCAGTATGAAATATATCGTGTTATTTCTCTAACAGCCAGGATTCATGGGTCTAGGACCCAAGGCATGGAAATCAGAGTGGCATTACTCACTATTACCGCTGGTGATCCATTAGCAGAATTTTTGCTTCCTATATCTGCAACCTTACACTTTGTTGGTTTTGAGGTCTTAGTTCCAAAGGGAAAACCGTTTCCCCTAGAAGACACAACAATGATTCCATTGAACTGGAAGTTAAGATTGTTATCTAACTATTCTGGATTCCTCATGACTCCAGATCAACAGGCAAAGAAGGGAGATATGGTGTTGACCAACTGGGCTGATTGATACTGACTACCAACGGGAAATTGGACTGGAACTCCACAATGGAGGTAAGGAATAACATGTCTAGAATATAGAGATCCTTTATCGCATTTCATAGGATTACCATGCTGTGTGATGGAAAGCCAATAGAAAACTACAACAACCCAGTTCAGGCAGGAGAACTAATGAGACCCTTCAGGAATAAAGATTTGGCCCACTCCAACAGGAAAAACAAAAACAAAAACAAAAAACACAACACATGACCATTTGAGATTCTTGTTTCAGGCAAAGGTAATATGGAATGGGTAGTGGAAGATAGTTATGAACACCAGCTCGGACCATATGACTAGTTACAGAAATGAGGACTGTAACCGTCATTTTGTTATGAATGTTTGTCTTTGTGTTTGTATGTGTATATATCATTGTTTTCTTCCCTTTCTTATCCCTTTATCATGTAACATAAGATGTATTTTCTTTATAACAAAGATTTAAGGATTGTTAACTTTACATCATGGTGTTTAAGTTGTGAGATATCAAGGAGAAGAGTAAACATCAATTCAAACCTTTGCATCCTTTAATGGGAAAAGGTTAGTGTGTTTTCAGTTGTATATGGAACAGTTGTACCATTTTAGGCAGTTATTTTCTTTATTAGGAGATTAAGTATGGCTAAAAGATCTGTATGGGTGTCAAACCGATAAAGAGTGGGCTTGAGATGGTTAATTTTGTGTCAACTGGGAGGGTATTTTTAGATGAGATTAACATTTAAATTGGTGAACCGTGAGTAAAGCAGATTTTTCCCATAATGTGGGTGAGCCTCATTCAATCAGTTGAAATTATGAATAGAATAAAAAGACTGACCTTCCTGAGTAAGAGGTACTACTCCAGCAGACTGCCTTTAGACTTCATCTACACCACTGGGAGATGAATGGGTAACTCTATCTGGCAAAAGAGACTTTTCTTACATATATATATATATTTTTTTTCAATATATATATATAATTTATTGTCAAATTGGTTTCCATACAACTCCCAGTGCTCATTCCAACAAGTGCCCTCCTCAATGCCCATCACCCACTTTCCCCCTCTCCCCCACCCCCCATCAACCCAAAAGATACTTTTCATATGTGGTTACAAAACTTGAGAAGGTTATCTTGAATTATCTACTAAATCTAATGTAATGTAAAGGGATCATACAAAAAGGAGGAAGGTAAGTCAGTCTCCAGCCTGTTGGCCTTCAGACTGGATCATATCATCAGCTTTCCTGGGTTTCGACCACGACAGCCCAGACTGCAGAGTTTGGACTTGGCAGCTTCAATAATCACATGAATCAATTCCTTACAATAAAATTCTTTCTAAATATGTACACATCCATTGGTTTTGTTTCTCTGGAGAACCGTGACTAATACATATTCTAATATTTTACTTCATTTTTGATTTGAGTACTTGTAATAAAAATAATTGTCTTCTGACACAATGGTTTCATTTTGTATTCATTATATTTTTAAAAAGTGAGATGAAAATGCTTAAAGAATTCCTGTAGAATTAAAGCATTATTTTAAAGAAATTATATCACCTTGTGATTGATTGAGTGAAGGAATTTACATACTTTCTAGAATGGAGAGTTTCTATTAAAAGTTTTGTTTTTTAATGTTGAATGGAAATATGTAAAGATAAATACAAGCTTATTTAGGAGACTTATGTGATAGAAATGGTTTCAAGATAATCAAAAGCAGAACCAAACCCATAAATACAGAGAACAAACTGATGGTTGCCAGAAGGGAGGGGATAGGGGAGTGGGAAAAACGGGTGAAGGAGAGTGGGAAATCCAGGCTTTCCATTTATGGAATGAGTAAGTCATGAGAATAAAAGGCACAGCATAAGTTGTATAGTAAAAAGTATTATAATAATGGTGGATGGGGACAGATGGTAACTACACTTGTGGTGAGCACAGCATAATGTATAAACTTGTTGAATCGCTATGTTGTACACCTGAAAGTAAGGTAACATTGTATGTTAACTATACTGAAATTTAAAAAAAGTTAATTAAGCAAAAATAGTTTTATGAACCAGGAAAATAGTTGCTTACTTTTTAAGAGTGAATATTTTATAGCTCTTTATATTTGGTACTGTGTTAATCATATTTCACAAAAGCATTGGGGTCTTTGAGCTGTTCTTTTTTTTTTTAATTATTTTAAGATCTTTATTTATTTTTGAG
The DNA here is from genome assembly GCF_018350215.1 of Panthera leo. Lineage (NCBI taxonomy): Eukaryota > Metazoa > Chordata > Mammalia > Carnivora > Felidae > Panthera > Panthera leo. Next base: position 65,272,380 of record NC_056684.1, on the reverse strand, counting down.
AGAGAGACAGAGCATGAGCAGGGGAGGAGCAGAGAGAGGAGGAGACACAGAATCTGAAGCAGGCTCTAGGCTCTGAGCTGTCAGCACAGAGCCCAACGTGGGGATTGAACCCACGAACCGTGAGATCGTGACCTGAGCTGAAGTTGGACGCTCAACTGACTGAGCCACCCAGGAGCCCCTGAGTTGTTCTTTAATAAAATAACTTTATGTGTGAGTTTAGCAGTTCTACCAACAACACTGTAAGCTTTGGAGAGGTAGAGAACTTAGCCCTCATAGCAACAAAAATAGTGGAATATTATGGTAAATATAGCATAGCATAGCATTGGCTATGTAGTGTAATACCTAAATATAACAAGTGCTCACCAAATACTCTACTTGTGGTTTTACTATTGACCACTATGTCTTGCCTTTCCGGATCAATCACCTGGATAAACTGACTTAACTAAAGTAAGATTAAAAATAAAAAACCAAAATGAACCTATGGAAAGGGATTATTGCTAGAGATAATTATTGCTAGAGATTATTGCTAGAGAGATCAACAACATAAATATAAATTGTATTCATTTTCTATAGTTGCTGTAACAAGTTACCAAATACTCAGTGGTTTAAAACAACATCAGTGATCTTATTCTGTAGGTCAGAAGCCTGAAAATGGGTCTTACAGGGCTAAAATCAAGGTATTGGCAGGGTTGTGTTACTTCTGGAGCCTCTAGGGGAACATCCCTTCTTTGTGTTTCTCTGCTTCTGTAGCCTTGTTCCGTTTCTGCATTCATTGGCTGGTGGCTCCTTTCCAACAATGGCATTTCTCTCACTTTTGTTTCCATTGTCCCTTCTACTTCTCTGATTCCCTGCCTCCCTCTTATAAGGAACTTTTTGACTACCTTAGAGTCACCGAGATCATTTAGGACAATTTTCCCATTTAAGAGCCTTAACTTACATATGAAAGGTCTCCTTTGGGGTGCCTGGGTGGTTCAGTGAGTTAAACATGGCTCAGGTCATGATCTCACAGTTTGTGGGACTGAGCCCTACATTGGACTTTGTACTGACTACATGGAGCCTGCTTGAAATTCTCTCTTTCCTTCTCTCTCCCTAAAATAAATAAATAAACTTTAAAAAAGAGAAAAGTCCCTTTTGCCATGTAAGGTAACATATTCAGATTTTTAGAGATTAAAACATTGACATTGTCTACCACATAAGTCAATATTTACTAAAAGAGTTTCACACTCTTTTTCTTAATAATATGAAATATGTATGTCTTTTCATTTTGCCAAATAAACTTAAAATCTAAGAAATTTGGATTAAGTATGTGTGGAGGATTCTACAATGAAATGTGTTTTGATGTTTCAACAGCAGATGTATCACCCAGGGACACTCTCCTTAGGAAACAGCAGGAATCTCCTGCCTACTCTCTCTTCTGGCTTGGAATTCATCTCTTTGCCAGCTGCCAACTTTAAACTGTAGTGAGCCTCTCAGTTTATGGTCCTTTCAAGCTAAAATCTGTTACACTGGTAGGGAAATCGTAATGTTTACATAAATCAATAATTGCAAAGTATATGATTCCATAAATTCATAGTCTACCCGAGTGTTATTAGCTGCAACATTTGCGTTTAGCATGCTTAGCCTATCAAACAACACATACAATTGAACTCATTTACATACCTACCTAGGTTTATAAAAATACAACTTTTGATTCAGGAATTTTTTTTAATTAGGAGAATTCTATATTCAAATAATTCAAATTGTGTTGTAAATACCCTGGGAGAGTCTTTAGGTTTTCAACATGGTGACACTTTTGAGTGAGGCTGGAAAGCTCTTACTAGAAATTTACTCCCCTCTCCATCACAGATATGAATACAAGTTCTAATTAGAAACTGGAAGTGGACTCAAGGCTGACAGCTCCAGGTGAATCTAGGTTCTAGATTTAGATTTTATTTTCTTTCCTAATTTTAGTGCCCATTTCTATGTTAGTTTTAAAAGTTAACCATACTACTGTATTCTCTATACACCATCTAAGGTTTGCATGAGAAGAGTCCTTCATTCACTTATCAAGTAATTTTTAAGCACCTGTCAACTTGGGCCTGTGTGAGAAACTGGAGATTCGTGGTGATTGAGAGAGACGTGGTATCTGTTCCTGCGACACCTATAGTCTACTGGTGGAGCAGTCATTAACAACCATACAAAAACATCAATATGAATACATTTAAGTGCTGCTGCAGGAAAGTACAGATAGAACATACAGGCAGTAGATTTAGCCTAGGTTAGGGGATTAAAAAATGCCCTTAAGGAACTACTTTTAGGATGAAGTGGGGGCAAGCACATTCTATTTGAGGATACACTCTTCGATTAGGCATTTGTTTCTACTACAGCTATACGATTAAACTTTTGACTTGGATCTTTTTTCTATTTTATTTTTTTGCAGAAATATAATTTTCAATGGCTGTAATGAAACAAAGACTGCTGCCATTCCCTGACTTCAAGAAAGTTCGGTAGCGTTCATTGTTTCTCCAGGGCCTTTGTTCCTCTTGGCCTTGGAAGTGCAGTTAGAGCTTAATGGGATATTTATATTTAGACAATTTATTGTAATTTGACAATTTGCCTTCATTATCTTCATTTATCTTTCTTGAATAAATTTAAGCTCAGTTTCATATGCTTGGTTTTCAAGTGAGGCTTAACTGCATCTCTCTTTTTAGCCAAATAACAGATTTTGTGGCAGTGCATCCTGACATGGTGTGTCTGCACCGTTCCATTGGAAGATGCATTTCCAGGAGGCAGGGAGGAGAAGCAACCCAATCTATTTTCAGGCTTAAATGTGGCTTTGCTCCCTTTACTGGGATTATCTCGCTCAAGTTACTGATCAGAACTTGATAACCCTACTCCCGATGTTATGTATAAATTTCTCAGGACTATTTCAAGTAACCAAATGCATCTCCCCATAATCAAAATTGGTAAGCATTTCACTAGAAACTGCTGAGATGTGTGCTGCCATTGTATAAAGATTTAAATGGATAGACTCATGGTCAATTCTGATGTTGCCTATAAATCTCCAGAAAATGTTATTTTTGCTATACTTGGGTATATTTGTGACATGATGGAAGAGAAAGCTTCAGCCTTCATTGTGAAAGGGCATTCCCCTTCTCTTAATATTGGAAGATACTGTTATTGCCTTGACACACTCTAGAGCAATATCTAGTTCAATTTCGCAATCATTTGGAGAGGCATTATGCTTACTGCTTCAGAGCTCTGGCTGGAAAGTTAGCGAGCCTGGACCCGAATTGTGACCCTGCAGTTAACTTTGGCAAAACTGCTCAGCCATTCTAAGGCTCTCTCTGTTTTCTCATGTGAGAAAAATGACTTACCTATGGGTTTGTTGTGGGAATTAATTAGGTAATGCATTGAATAGTGTCTGGTACATTGTAAAACACTCAATGCTGACAATTGTTTTTATTACTGAACTTTATACTGTATGCTAAATAGTGTTGTAGATACTAGTTGTCACAATGGGGTGGTGATGGTGCTGGAGAAGTGACATATAGTACCAAGCAGTGGCACTCATTGTATGGGGTAGGGGAGAGGTCTGGAAATGGCAAAATCTACCTGGGATGAGAAAGTGAGCAGAAGGGGGTGGAAATGCTTCTCACATCAAGTGACTTCTGAGAAAATTCTCCAGAATAAAAAGAATAAAAAAGCATTTTTCCTGTGAAACAGAAGGGGAAGAGTTTGGAGGCAGGAAGATTATTTTTAAAAAGGTGGAAATCACCTGGGTAACCAGGGAATGGGATGGAGCATAATGGACTTGTACAATGAAGACAGAATAGGGAAGATGCAGCCAAGGTAAATTGGGGACAAAGTATATACATATATGGTGAAAACCTTGTTCAGCACTCAAATCCAACCACATGAAATATTGCTGAGAAGGGATTTGAGCTAGTTCAAGTAGTTCAGTGACAGCATATATCACAAGGGGTAAGTCTATATATTACCATTTGTCAGAGCCATCAAGCTATCAAAATAGTCTCATTCTTAGCTATGGTAGTTTGCATACATTATTCAGTGTACCAAGGTGCAATTTTTACATGTTTTCTGAGGGTCTTAGACCAGGCATATTCTCCAAAATGTGCAGCCTTCAAACTGAAAGTAATCTCAATATATGCTGCTAAAATCATGTGAAATACTATCCCATTTTGTCAGCCGTAACAAAACTGTGAGGAAGGTCAAATTTTTCTTCCATCTTCTTGTTCCTTATCAATTCATCCCCGTTTACATACTTATATTTAAAATATATCTTAAATCTTATCATTTCTCACCATGTCCATAGCTGTCACTCTAGTCAAAATCACTAGGAGATTTAGAATATATTTTGAACCTAATGAAAATGAATTGCAGCATTTGAAAATTTGTGGGATATAGTTAGGTCAGTGTTTATAAGAAAAATTAAAGTAGTAAGTTCTTATATTAAAAAAAAGAAAGACTGGATGGTATTGGCATAAAAACAGACACATATATCAATGAAACAGAATAGAGTCCAGAAATAAACCCACATATATATGGTCAATTAACTTACTACAAAGGAGGCAAGATTAGACAATGGAGAAAGGAAAATCTCTCCAATAAATGGTGTTGGGAAAACTGGACAGCTACATGAAAAGAGTAAAACTGGACCATACACTAAAATGAACTCAAAATGGATTAAAGACTTGAATGTAAGATCTGAAACCATAAAACTCTTAGAAGAAAACAGGTGATAACTTCCTCAACATTGGTCTTAGCAATGTTTTTTAAAATTTATTTTATTAATGATTATTATTTTTTTTATCTGACTCTAAATGTAAGGGTAACAAAAGCAAAAATAAACAAATGATACTACATCAAACTAAAAAGCTTGCACAGCGAATGAAACCTCAAAAAAAAAAAACAAAAAAAAAACAAAAATGCAACCTACTGAAAGGCAGAATACATCTGAAAGGGGCTAATATCTAAAATATATAGAGAACTCAATAACAACAACAACAACAACAACAACAACAACAACAACAGTCCCCAAACAATCTGATTGAAAAATGGGGAGAGATTCTGAAAGGACATTTCCCCAGAAGACACACAGATGGCTAACAGACACATAAAAATATGTTCAACATCACTAATCCTCAGGGAAATGCAAATCAAAATTACAGTGAGATGTCACATCATACCCGTTACAATGGCTGATAACAAAAAGACAAGGAATAACAAGTGTTGGGGAAGGTAGAGAAAAGGGAACCCTTGCACACTGTTGGTGGGAATGTAAATTGGAGCAGCCACTATGGGAAACAGTTTGGAGTTTCCTCAAAAAATTAAAAATAGAACTACCATATGATCCAACAATTCTACTCCTGAGTAGCTATTCAAAGAAAGTGAAAGCACTAATTCAAAAAGATATATGCACCCTTATGTTCATTGCAGCATTATTTACAATAGCCAAGATAGGGAAACAACCTAAGTGTCCATCAAGAGATGAGTGGATCAAGATGTGTTATATGCACACAATGGAACACTACTCGGTCATAAAAAGGAAGGAATCTTGGCATTTATGATAACATGGATAGACCTTGAGGGTATAATGTTAAGTGAAATAAGTCAGAGAAAAACAAGTACTATATAATTTCACTTGTAAGTGGAAACTAAAAAATAAAACAAGCAAGCAAACAAAACAAAACAAAACAAGACTCAGAATCATAGATACAGAGAAATGAGATGTGATTCCAGAGGAGTATATGGTTGGGGAGGGAGGGAAAATGGATAAAGGTGATCAAGAGCTATAAACTCCCAGCTATAAAATAAATAAGTCAAGCGGATGTTATGTACAGCATGGGGAATACAGTCAATAATGTTGTATTAACTATGTATTGTGAGAAATGATAACTAGACTCATTGGGGTAATCAGTTTCCAATGTATACAAATGTTCAATCACTATGCCATATACATGAAATGAATAGAATATTGTATGTGAATTATAACTCAATAAAAATAAGGAAGGTCTTCAATCAATGAGCTAAAATATTCACTTTAAAAACTGTAAAAAAAATGGGTGCCTGGGTGGCTCAGTCAGTTAAGCATCTGACTTTGGCTCAGGTCATGATCTCACGGTTCCTGAGTTTGAGCCCTGAGTCGGGCTGTGTTGACAGCTCAGAGCCTGGATTCCGCTTCGAATTCTGTGTCTTCATCTCTCTCACACGCACTGTGTCTCTCTCAAAAAAAATAAACATTAAAAAATTGTTTTAAACTAGAAAAAGAATGCAGGAAGAAGAAATAATATAGAAGCTAAAATCAGGTAAATAGAAAAACAAAAATAATAGAGATCATTGAAATAAAACCTATTTCTTTGGAAAGATCAACAGAATTGATAAATATCTAGTAGATTGATCAGGATAAAAGAAAGACACAACTTATTAAGATCAGGAATGAAAAAAGGGTGTTATTATAGATCCTTCAAACACAAGTATACTAAGAGTGTATCATGAGTAACTTTATGTCAATAAATTATACAACTTATGTGAAATGAGCAAATCCTCGAAAGATAGAAGCTACCAAAGCTCACTCAAGAATTACCTGAACAATCTTAGATCTATTTAAACAATTGGTTTGTAGTTAAAATCTCCTCACAAAGAAAATTCCAAACCCAAGCAATTTCATTGGTAGAGTCTGACTAACCCTTAAAGATGAAATTGTACAAAAACTCCTCCGTAAAACAAAAAAAGGAAAAAGATTTTTCAATTCTGAGTCTAGCATTACCCTGACAGCAAACCAGACAAAAACATTATGAGACAAGAAAACCAGAGATCAGAATTTAGCATGAACATAGATGAAAAAAGATGTAATAAAATGTTAGCAAATCAAATCCAATAGTATAAAAAAAGGATGATTAATAATGCCCAAGTGAAGTTTATCCCAGGAATGCATGGTGACTTAATATTCAAAAATGAATAGGAGCTGGGTAGCTCAGTCAGTTAAGTGTTCGAGTTTGACTTAGGTCATGATCCGATGGTTTGTGAGTTCAAGCCCCACATTGGGCTCTCTGCAATCTGCACAGAGCCCACTTCAGATCCTCTGTCTTCTTCTCTCTCACTGCCCCTTTCCCACTCATGCACAAACACACACACACATTCTCTCTCTCTCTCAAAAACAAATAAACACTAAAACAGTGAATCAATGTAATTCACCATAATAACAGATGAAAAAAAAAGGAACCCACATGATCATCTCCACAGATGTAGAGCATTTAACAAGATCCAAAATCCATTTTTTGATGAAGACTCTGAAGGCTATTAGGAAGTGGAGGGAATATTCTCCATCTGGTTAAAGGCAACTATGAGGAAAAAAATCCATGGCCATCTTTGTATTCAATGGTAAAATTCTTAATTCCTTCCTCCTAAAATAGGGAACAAAGCAAAGATGTCTTTTCTCAGCAATGTTATTCATTTTACTGGAATTCCTAGCCAGTGCTATAAGGAAGTGAATAGAAATAAAATGCGTTTCAGATTGGAAAGGAAAAAAATAAAATTGTCTATATTTACAGACCACATGATCATATATATAGAAAGTATGAAGAATCTACCAAAGTCTGAAGTTAACAGGGTTGCACGGTACAAGGTTAATGCACAAAAATCAATTTTGTGTGTGTATATTAACAACAAACAACTGAAAGTCAAAAGTAAAGGAACAGCACTATTCAAAATACCATCCTAATACTATTGAAAATATTAAATAATTGGGGATAAATTTAACAAAAGTGATGTAAGCCATGTATACTGAAAACTACAGAATAAAAAGACCAAAACAAATGAAGAGAAATACCATGATTATAGGCCATTACCATTCTATTACCATTAGAAGATGCAGTATTAAGATGTCGGTTCCCCTTGATTTGGCCAACAAACTTAGCTTGATTCCAATAAAATCACATTTTCCTATATAATGAAAGAATCTAGAATGGCCAAAAACAATTTTGAAAAAGGGGAGCAAAGTACAAGATTTACACTACTATTTTCAAGTACTAATATCAAGACCCAGCATTCCAGACAGCCATGGACTGGCATAAAGATAGAAATACAGATCAGTGGAACAGAATAGAAGCCCATAAATTGATTTTTCAAGCTGTGTGCCAAGACAATTTAATGGGGAAATGATTATCTTAACTACAGATGGTATTGGAACAACAGGGTATCCATGTCCTGAGAGAGACAGAGACAGAGGCCGAGAGACAGAGAGAAAGAAAATATGTCATTGCCTCAAACTCTATTCGTAACTTAACCTGAAGTAGATCATAAACTTAACCAGAAGACCTAAATCTATAAAACAGTAAGTGTAAGAATGTGGAACAATTAGGGGCGCCTGGGTGGCTCGAGTCAGTTGAGCAACCGACTTCGGCTCAGGTCATGATCTCACGGTTTGCGAGTTCGAGCCCCATGTTGGGCTCTGTGCTGACAGCTCAGAGCCTGGAGCCTGCTTCAGATTCTGTGTCTCCCTCTCTCCCTGCCTCTTCCCCTCTCATGCTCTGTCTCTCTCTGTCTCAGAAATAAATAAACATTAAAGAAATTTTTAAAAAAAGAATGTGGAACAATTGGAATTCTCATGTATTGATTGCTGGTGAGAATACAAATTAGCACAGCCACTTTCAAAAACAGTTTGACAGTTTCTCATAAAGTTAAACATATTCTTACCATATGATCCATAAATTCCATTCCTTGGTGATAACCCCAAAGGAATGACATTTATTTGTATACAAATACTTGTGTTTGAATGTTCATAACAACTTTATTTATAATAGCCCCAAACTAGAAACAACTCAAATGTCCATCAAGCAGTACATGCACAGACAATACATGGTATATTCATAAAATGGAATGCCATCCAGTAGTAGTATTACTACTATCAGTAGTAATAAACTACTGATACACATAATAACATAGATGACTCTACTATGCTAAATTAAAAAACAAAACAAAACAAAATATACCCCATAGAGAACAGATGAGTGTTTACCAAGGGCTTCAGGGATGGGTGTCTAAGGGGCAAAGGAAAGCTTTTTGGTGTCGTGGTAATGTTCTACATCGTGATTGTGGTAGTGATCATATGAATATATACAGTGGTCAAAACTCACTGAATTAAAACTTATCACTTAAAATTGGTATTAAAAAATTATTTTTCTAATGTTTATTTATTTTTGAGAGAGACAGTGAGGCAGAGCATGAGCGGGGGAGGAACAGAGAGAGAAGGAGACACAGAATCTGAAGCAGGCTCCAGGCTCCCAGCTGTCAGCACAGAACCCGACGCAGTGTTCCAACCACGAACCGTGAGAACATGACTTGAGCTGAAGTCAGACGCCCAACCGATTGAGCCACCCAGGCGCCCCTAAAATTGATATTTTTTAAATGTTTATTTTTGAGAGAGAGCAAGCATGCTTGAGTCAGGGGAGAGGCAGAGGGTGAGAGGGACAGAGGATCTAAAGTGGGCTCTGTTCTGACAGGAGTGAGCCCAATGCGGGTCTCGAACTCCTGAACCATGGGATCATGACCTGAGCCAAAGTCAGAGGTTCAACCGACTGAGCCACCCAGGCACCCCTTAAAATTGGTATTTTTTATTGCATGCAAATTATACTTGATAAAGCTGCCAAAAATAATAAGAAAGAAAAAAAGCCAAAATAAAAAGTCAGTACAAGGACATATTCAAGAAGCTCACTCAGACTTGAATAAAGAAACTAAATTAGCTTAGGGAGAGTAACCTGGGAGTCAATGGCTGTATCTCTAGGTTACCATAAGCATGTTATTTTCTTTCTTTTCTTTTCTTTTGTTTTCTTTTCTCTTTTCTTTCCTTTTTTCTTTTCTCTTTTCTTTTTTCTTTTTTCCTTTCCTTTCCTTTCCTTTCCTTTCCTTTCCTTTCCTTTCCTTTCCTTTCCTTTCCCTTCCCTCCCCTCCCCTCCCCTCCCCTCCCTTCCCTTCCTTCCTTTCCTAAGTTTATATATTTATTTTCAGAGAGAGAGAGAGAGCGCGCGCACAAGTGGGGTAGGGGCAGAGAGAGATGGAGAGCAAGAATCCCAAGCAGTTCTACCCTGCAGTGCAGAGCCCAATTCAGTGCTCAGTCTCATGAACCATGAGATCATGACCTGAGCTGAAATCCAGGGTCAGACACTTAACAGACTGAGCCACCCAGGCGGCCCTACCATAAGCATGTTTGAAAATACCCACTATTGCTTTTCTTACGATCTTAGCACTTAGGACACCACACTGTTTCAACAATATCTGTTCAGTAAATGTTAGGTGATAGGTAGGAAAGTAAAGAATCCCAGAACTATTAGAGAAAGTACTTTCACTCCTGAGTGAAAATTCAAAAATGAAGGAGAGATTGTTGACATTTTGTTCTGTTCTTTTTTAGCTCTCATTCACCTGGCGCTTTCCTTTTCTGTGTAAGCAAATAAACCAATCAAAATGATTCCTCCCTGCTACCAGTTTAGTTTACATGAACAAACATTTAAATTCGTCAGTGTGGACCAGCAAGACAAATGGGTGGGCTTCACGCTGATTCTGTCACAAGTTGTGTTAAATGCCCAGTCTTACCAGGCTTTCCCAGAGCCATAACTTAAGCATAGCTGACTCTATTGTTTTTGACAGCATAAAATGTGTACAAATTGAGAGTTCATGAAGAAATATGGACTCTGGAACCTGTTTTGTTATTGAGATTTTTTTACTAGTTACTTTTTGGGAAATATATATCTTTTTGTTATGTGGTACAAATCAAATGATGTATCAGCAAAGGTGTCTTAAAAGATTCTAAACACTTCTTTTTTATCTACTAAATTCATAAAGTTGCATTCTTATTATTTTTCGTAATCTGGCAAGTTTCTTTTCTAGACTAAGGCTTGCGTTTCAGAATGTCATATTACAATATTAAGTTTAAGATTATTTTTGTCAATTGAAATTAAAGAATAGAAGGTTAAAGTATTTACTTATTATTAAATGGTGACTTTTTACACAGATAAGTATTTATTATACAAAATTTGAATAAAATTCATATGCTCTACCAGTAGGCATCTGTGGTACACATTTGCTACTCTTGTTTGCCCAGAAGTGATTCCCTATTCTTCTGGTAATAGCACCCTCATTCACTTTGGGCAACTACATCTCTTTCCTGTGTGCATTCTTCATATCATTTAAGGCTCCCTGCCCTTTACTAGCCAAGATGCACCTGATTGGAAGTAGGCTAGTCTGATTTTTTTTTCAGGGAATTGTGAGTTTTGAGGAAGGATAACATGTGGGGCTGAGTTACTTCTAGAATGGACTTTTCTTCCAGACAAGACTATCAGTCCCAGTTACTGAGAACCCTGAAGCCATTCTGGTTTCTATTCTTCCAGAGGAAAATGTCTTCAGTTTCTTCTTCTTCTTCAGTTCTTCTATCCTATATATCCTTATATTACATTCCTCCTTTTTGCTTATGTCACCAGGATCATTGAATCAGTCAATTTACCAGGTTGTTGCTTGCAACTGAAGAACCCCAAGCATTAAAATCCCATGATTATCCTGAGTGACTTCTTGTCTAAATGAAAGGTGATTCAATATATTGCTTGTCAGACTCATGACCTCTACAACTCCAAGGACCTTTGTCTCTACTCCACCTCGGCAATCTATTTCCATTGGTACACCTGGATCTTAGCATTACCAGTATTTCCTCTTACTCCACAATTACTACTTCACGGTTTTTCTCTGCTTTCAGTTTACTTGTTTCGCTACTTCTATAGTCTTCTCTTTTAGGATGTGGAGTTTTCCATAATTCTCTGTTTTAAGAATGACACCCCACTCAGCCAGGACACATGCCTATTATCACCAAGTCCAGATCAATTCTGTTTTAGAATCTCTAGTCTTCTGTTGACAGAGGGTCAGTGAGGGAATCAGGGGGACCTAGCTAGTCTCTACAATCTTCCATCTAGATTTTTATGTCTTAAGCCTCACCATGTGCTACCTTCAGAGGTACTTAGAGCCTCAAATTCCCAAGCCTTTCAAAGGCCTATAATAAGAATTGACTTTTTTCTGGTTCTCCTCCTTTCAACCATCCTTGACTTGTAGATTTAGGCTTCCAAGCCAGCTAGGGCAGTTACCACTATCTAGTCTCCAATATTTTACCATCTCTACTGTCATATTTCCTCCCTTTTTCATTTTTAAATTCACATTTTAAAAATATTTTCCTGCAATTTTAGTGTAATTTCTTTTTTTTTTTTAATTTTTTTAATGTTTATTTATTTTTGAGACAGAGAGAGACAGAGCATGAATGGGGGAGGGGCAGAGAGAGAGGGAGACACAGAATTGGAAGCAGGCTCCAGGCTCTGAGCCATCAGCCCGGAGCCCGACGCGGGGCTTGAACTCACGGACCACGAGATCATGACCTGAGCTGAAGTCGGACGCTTAACCGACTGAGCCACCAGGCGCCTCTTTAGTGGAATTTCAAAAGAAAGGAGAGATAAATAAGTATATAACTTGCCATATTTAACAAATCTGTTATCCCTTTATAGACTTTCCAAGCTAGAAAACATCTTGGTGCACCTAGACCAAGTTAGCACCTATAGTTCCCTTCTTTTGTGCTTCCATCTATAAAATGAATATACTATCTGCAACGTTTACTACATAGGATTACTTAAATGTTAAAAAGGTGAAGTGCTTAAAGTATTGTGCAAAAATAAAATATTTTTATAAACTTTATGCAAATAAAGTCTTACACAATTATGAAATATTATTTTAGTTATTATTTATCATTTCATCCCTAAATTGTTACTGAGCATCTGATAGTAACATATACAACAGTTTATAGATATTCAGCTCCTACCATCTGCTAGATACTGTGCTAAAGCCAGGAGTCTGAAGATAAGGAATAAAAAAATGGCCTCTATGCTCAGATATATCACACTGAGGTAAAGAAATAAGCACATACCATTCTTTACATTTGCTATAATATTTATTATATTTTAATAATTTATGATATAATATATAACTCTACATTATATTATCATTTAGTATAGATAACAATAGTATCATAATATGTTACATACATTCTAATAGACTTATAATTTAGACAAGAGTAATATGCATGAAAGAAAAAGAAAGTGTCTAGAGTCAGAGAGAGGGTCTCAGAAAGCTGGTCATATTTGATCTATGTCTTGGAAGAATAAAAAACTATGCATAGCTGGAAAACTTACATAGCTACTTTATTACTCAGGGTTCCAGAACAAATAGGCTTATGTGTGTGTGTGTGTGTGTGTGTGTGTGTGTGTGTGTGTGTATATATTATATGCTTATTATGTATATATGCTTATTATGTATATATGTTTGTATATATACATATATATATTATATATACATTATATATTATATATATATACATTTATTAGGAAACATTAACTTACATGATTATAGAGGCTTAGAAGTTCCACAATCTGCCATCTGCAAGCTGAAGGCCCAAGAAATCTGGTGGTGTAGTTCTAGTCCAAACCTAAAGATCTGAGAACCAGGGAAGCCAAGGGTATGAATCTGAGTCTGAAGGGCTGTGAACCAGGAATTTGGATGTTTGAAGGCAAAAGAAGATAGATGCCCCAGTTTTGAGCAGAGAGAGCAAATTAGTTCTTTCTCCACTTTTTTGTTATATTTGAGCTCTCAACAGATTGGATGATGGTCGTTCACACTCGCAATCTTCACTCTACTGATTCAAATGCTAACCTCTTCCAGAAACAGCTTCACAGACACTCCCAGAAATAATGCTTTACCAGCTCTCTGGACATCCCTTAGCCCAGTCAAGTTTATATATAAAAGGAATCATCCTAGCTACATTGTAGAGTATGTGAGAAAGGTGGCAGGGAGTGAGGATCCAAAAAATGAGTGTAAGAGCCCACACTGTGAAGTGTTTATATGTCTGTGACAGATAAGAGGCAATCTTCTTTGATAAAATCCTCTAAGAATTTGAGATTTGTTTCACATTTAATGACATTTGAAATTTGCTTCTTAAATGTAACATGAGAATTATCTAAAGTTGTTCTGAGTTCAACATTTGTTCTACCTTTAGTGGACAGTTGATCCTTGGCCTCATTTAGCACAAAGAGCAAGGAGAAAAAGAAACTTCTCCAATACCAAAATATAGCTTATAAATTATTACATACAAAAAAAGTCAATATTCCCTTCGTTACTCTGTTGATGGCTTTAATACTTAATCTGTTACCCTCAATGTGAATTATGATTGCCACTATCTTCTGACGCTTCCTAATGTTCCACATTCCCATTGCTCGAGGAAATCCAGAGACTGACAAAGATCCACACAAGGACCTGTTGGTTAGAACACGATTAGAATGACAAATGTGGAATTAAACAGATACTTCTTGGTCATAATCAAAATAATATCGAGAGTGTTATGAAATGCATTAGTCTTTGGGCTATAGTTTTTTCAAGATACACTAAATGAATTCTTAGGTATTTACCAGCTGTAACATGCTAGAATGTAATATGTATTATATTATTTAAAATCTGCAGATAGTTTGTGAGATCAAGCCCCATGTAGGGCTCTGTGCTATCAGCACAGGCTCTGTGCTGCCTAGGATTCTCTCTCTCTCTCTCTCTCTCTCTGCACCCCCCCCAAATAAATAAATAAACATTTAAAAAATCTGCAGATAATTACTGAATGGGAGAAGATATTTGCAAATTATATATCCAAAAAAAGATTAATATTCAAAATATATAAAAAACTTATACAATTCAATAGCAACAATAAAAAAATCCTATTAAAAAATAGGCAGAGGACCTGAATAGACATCTTTACAAAGAAGACATACCGACGGCCAAGTGACATATGAAAAGATACTCAACTCCATTCATCATCAGGGAAAGGAAAATCAAAATCACAATGAGATATCACCTCACACCTGTCAGAAAGGCCAGTATCAAAAAGACAAGAAGTATGAAGTGTGGCGAGGATGTGGAGAAAAAGGAACCCTCATGCACTGTTGGGAATGTAAATTGATGCAGCCACTGTGGAAAACAGTACGGGGATTTCTCACAAAATTGAAAATAGAAATACCATATGATCCAATAATTCTATTACTGGATATTTACCCAAAGGAAACAAAAATACTAATTTGGAAGGATATATGCACCCCTATGTTTATTGCAGCATTATTTACAATAGCCAAAATATGGAAGCAAACAAGTATCCATTGACACATGAATGGATAAAGAAGATATGATATACATATATATATGGAATTATATTCATATATTATATATATAATTCCACATGTATCTCGTATCTTATTTATGTGCATATATATAAGCATATAATGTATGCATATATATAATATATATAATATTAAATATTATATAATAGAATATATATTCTATTATAAAATTATATAACAGAATACTAAACGGCCATAATAAAGGATGGGATTTTTGCCATTTGTGACGATATGGATGGACCTAGAGGGTATTATCCTAAGTGAAATAAGTCAGAGAAAGACAAATAGCACATGATTTCACTTACATGTGGAAACTAAAAAAACAAAACAAATAAATAAACAAGAGCAGAAACAGATCCATAAATATAGAGAATAAACTGATGATTGCCAGAGAGGAGGAGGATGAAGGGAGAGACAAAATGGGTGAAGGGGAGTGAGAGGTACAGGCTTCCAGTTATGGAAGAATAAGTCACAGGGGTAAAAGGTATACCATAGGGAATACCTTTTATAAATGGTATTATAATAGTGTTTTCTGGTGACAGATGGTAACTACACTTGTGAGCACAGCATAATGTACTGAGTTGTTGAATCACTGTATTGTACACCTGAAACCAATGTAACATTGTGTGTTGACTATAGTTCAATTTTTAAAAATCTGCAGATAACTAACAGGTGAATAATTTAATTCCACCAAAATTGAATTATGTCTAGAGACCAGTGTTCGTAACATAACACATTCATATTTTCATAAGGAGAGGTTTGAGTAAAGAATAAGACATTTCACCAGTGTACCCTGAGAAGACACAACACATAAAATGTTAATAATAAATATTTATCTACCATAAGTTTAATGGTTTACCCTGGAGATTTTTAATTAGCTATAGTAGTTCATAGGTTAGAATGCCATTTCTCCTAAAGTGCATTAGGACTTTGTGATTATAATGGCTTCTATCATATTAGGTCACTTCCTCTGAGGCCCTGTAAAGAGCCAGATGTTCTCCTTTTCACCAAGATGACTGTTTTCTTGTGTGTAAATTCTCTGGAACCGATATACAGCCATCAACATAAAATGCTATTATCTGGATTTCCTCACTAGTCTATGACAAATATAAACCATTTGGAAATGCTGTTACAACATCACATTTCAGGAGCATGTTACATGCCAAATTAAAAGGATAATCTTTTGCTCCACCATAAAAGTAGACCACACTTGATTTCCCTAGAATTTGATAGCTATTGTTTACATGGCAATTTATTCTACACCTATATATCAGGTATTTTTCCTACCGGACAAGATATGGTGATACTGACAAATAGTATATTTGATATTCTATTCTGAAATGACAAAAAAGATGCATTTTGGAATATTTTGATGTATGGATTATGATTTATACTCAAATCCCAGAAGACAAATGAAATAATTAAATATACCCATTCTATGTAATTGATACTATATAGGACTTGATCATTTCATATCAAAACTATATTTTAGTAATAGTCTTAAGCAATACACATATTACAGATATTATGCCTCACACAGCATCTAAATTCTCATAATAATACTCTGTTCTGGCAATTTCTATTATCAAAAGAATCAGGATGCTGGGGTGGAGGGGAATGGTCATTCTTTACAATAAATGATAAAGGATATTGTGGTATTTTTATTCCAAATATAAACATCTACTTTTAAAAAAATTGGGAGCTTGAACTCAATGATACCACAAATTTGTATTGCAGAAGACTGAGAGAGACAATTGATTACTTCTGTTTCCAGAGCATGGAAGATAATCAACACTTATTGATATGGAGATCTGACTAATAATCTGATACAGCAGTGAGCTGATATGACATTAAAACCATGGAAGGCTAAACTTGTTTAAGATTTAATGTGAGGCATAGCTGGCCTAAGAAGGATTTTACCACAAAATCTTACACAGTAAACTTGTTCCCAGAGTGTTCTGAACACTAATAGCAACAACAAAAATTGTTTAGAAAACATAATCTTAATCCACATACTTTACCAAAAATGCAAATATTAAATCAGAAATCAGAAAGACAATTGATAAACCAATCCTCCTCTCCTATTTGGCTTTCCCACCTACTTCAGTAAACTAGATGAGGAATTTATAGTTGAGCCTGCAGGGAGAATAAATGACTTGCTTAAATAAGACAGAATGGTTTGTGGCAAAGAACATGGCTGGCTGGATTCAAATCCTAGCTTCATCATTGGCTAGCTATGCAACTTTGAATCAATCCCTTAACCTTTTTGTGCCTCAGGTGGCTCCTCTGAAAAATGGGAATAATATTAGCACCTGCTCATAACACTGTTTTGTTGTTTAAGTTTGTTAATGTGTGTAACGCATTTAGCACAGTGCTTGGCGTTTGGTAAGTGTTCAGTAGGTGTTAGTTATTCTAAATTCTAGCTTTGCAATAAATTAGTGGTGTGCCCTTAGACACTTTTGTGACATATCATAATTTGTACTTCACAGTTATTTATTGTCTGTAGTCTAGTTTCTCCACTGGACATAACAATGCAGGATTTCAGGAAATAAATCTGTTTTAATAATGATGATTAGTTATTAATCAATTAATACATTAATTAATAATTAATATGTGGCATCTGGCATCTCTTAGGTGCTAAGAATGTTTTTTCTTATAACAGAGTGTGGGAATTATTATAATTACAGTTCCTGATAGGGTTGTTAAGAGGATTAGATGATAGAATGCAAGTAAAGCACTTAGCATCATGTTGTGAACTGAAAACAGCAAGTACTTAAATGTTTGTGTTTGTTATTGTTGCTATCACCATAAGACTAAAACCTAGACAGTGGGAGAATTACAACTGAACTAAGGTTTCCTAGCTCCCCATTGAGAACCTTGTCAAGGATACTCATATATACATACATACATATATGCATATATATATATATATATGTTTATATATATATATATATATATACATATATATATATATGAGTCAGAAAAACTCATTATTAATATTAGGAAGTCTATGTCACTAGGCTCTTCTGCAATTGAAGAGTTACCTGGCAACAAAGTGTGAGGAAGAGATTGTAAACTAAGGGATGGAGGCCTAATCAAATCCTTCCCAGGTGGGCTTTGCTTGATCTGGTTAGCATTATAATAACAACACAAACAAATTGACTAGGTGGCCAATGTTTTAAGTAAGATTTTACAAAAGAGGTCTGAATTTTTTTAATAATTAGGAGGTAGGCACTCAAGGCTGGAACCCCCACCTGGTACCGATGCAATGGGAGCTCAGAGGTAAGCTCCCACTTTCTATGGGACACTTGTCCTTCAGTTTACATATAGCCCCTAGAGGCACTGGAGTTTGGAATCATGATTGGGGATTAATGTGATTTAGGGCATCTGGATGTCTTTGTAGTAATCATTTTGACCTACGGAAGCAATACCTTCTTTTTTCTTGCAGAAAAGACTTATTTCTAGAAATAGTTACCTTTTTCATCATTCCTCACCTTGTTCATGTTTTATACAGCATCTGATAGCGAGTGTCAAGAGAAATTTAAAATTATAGTTCATTTACTCTGGTTAAACATAAGGAAGGAAAAGCAATTACCAGAATAAAATGATGGAATTAAAGATTCTTCTTGCAACCTAGTTAGGTATTTAGTGTTTGATGAGTGCTGGAAAAGATAAATACATTTTTCAAGGAGGACTGTATCAATCTGCAATCATGAATGAAAGACTCTGAACATGATTTAGATATCAAACATATGGTTTGCAAACAAAATCAATCTTTCTCTAGGCGGTAAGAGTTAGTTGACAATACACCGTACCTCTTTTTTGTTTCTAAATTGGAAAATGCTTTTTTAGTGGTGAATAAATTTCCTGTACCGACAACAGATTTTTTTTTTTTTTTTTGCTAAGGAATATGCTAAAAGATAGATTGTGCTTTAGAAGAGACCATGCAGATGGTCTATAGAAAATCTTACAAATATAATCCCATACAAACAGATAAATGCATTCTTCACATGAGGGTAAGATGTTAATTAGTTTAGTTTAATTACAGATTTGCTACATGTCAGAAGTGTAAATTTAATGGATTGGTGATTCAACTTGATAGATTATAAAAAATAAGAGCATGTTACTTGCTGTTTTGCTGACTAACTTAACATGGATGTCCCGTGCATCTGTTATTCTACTCTGGTTAAAAATTTGCCTCGTTCATAAAGGGGTCTATATAATGATCAAACATATCAAACTCATGCTAACATACACTATGTACATCAATCTTTCTCTAAAACTAATCATATAGCCATTTCACAATTCACCCATAAGAAGTAGTTTCAAAGCAAGAAAGGGTTTTCTCTGCAACAATATGAAACTCAGTAATGTTGCTGTAACTTTGTCCTCAAAAAAAAGGAAGGGATATGATTTTAGGAGTGGATTGTAGTTGTTCTGCATTTCGGATGCAGGCAGAAAAACAGGGAAGAGATACTCATCACTTTAGGAAGAGACTGAAAAGGAAACTTCTGAATCAAGAACATCTTAAGGTATTGAAATGTGTTACTTAGGACACTGTAGAAACTCTAAGATTATGAAAGATACTAGTGTGGAGATTAGAGCAGACTAGATTTAGGGTTATATTTCAGAGTGATTATAGCTCAAAAGTTCTGTCTACCTACTGAGTTTTCATGGTTGAAATTCACACTAATCAATGCTGACTTCCTCCTGGTCTACTTACTTCTCTCCGATTCTAACAAGCATGCCTAACAATTCCACATCAACAAAGATTTCACCAATTATAAAAACAAATAGAAAAGTGAGCAAGTTCAGTGCTGATAAATTATTTGTGTTACTTTATTTAGTCAAGTCCCATTTTCATGGCTAGTCACTCATAATTTTATGAAAGTCTGTTATTGAATTATTTTATGAAAGAAAACTAAAAACTTATGATTAAAAGAAATAACATTACCTTAGATAGACATGAGTACATTTTTCATCTGTATTAACTGAGAAAGTTATCAGCTGTATTAATTATTCACTTGTATTAACACAAGAGAAAAGTGGATCAAAACTATTTCTGAAAGCAAAAGCTAAGAAAACCTGATGACCTTACTTCAATTTTTATGAAAGCTTTTACCAGTGTGTGTCCTTGAACTATAAAAGAGATTTATGTTTATTATTGGTGACTGTGAATGGGAAGGACTTATTTCAGTTAAGTTTAAATTATTTGCCATTGAAGCATTTTTTATTTGTCAAAACATCACATGAATAGAAGAACGCAACCCTATTGCCCTACATTCTTCTTTTGCTTGATGTAGATCAATTTTATAAGATTACTTAATTTTATTAGCCTGCTGATAAGCAATAACTGGGTTCCCCTCTTGTCACTTGTGAAACTTCATTCATACCCTGTTAAAATATCATTAAATTTTTTCTAAACATCACTGATGTTTTACACGTGGAGGTATATATATATACATATATATACATATATATATACATATATATACATATGTGTATATATATATATATACACACACTCAATACATATACATAATACACTCAAATACATATATATACATATGTATATATATACATATGTGTGTATATATATATATATATATATACACTCAATACATATACATATACACTCAAATACATATTTGAGGGGGGAAGGGGCAGAGGGAGAGAGAGAATCTTTAGCAGGCTTCACGCTCAGCACAGAGCCTGACACAGGGCTTGGTCCCACAACCCTGGGATCATGACCTGAGCTGAAATCAAGAGTTGGACACTCAGCCAACTGAGCCACCCGGGTGCCCCATGTGCAGATATATTTTGAAAAGACTTATGGATGTCCCTGTTCTTTAAACAGTAATTTTAAAATTTTCTTTCAATACATAAATCTAAGGAGGTTGTGTCTTTAGTTTTCGTTTATGACAGAAAATATCTGATATTTCCAATGATTAAAAAGCTAATAATAATAAAAAAATTAAGTAAACATACTCACAAAATCCACCCTTCTTGCATTTAACAGAAGTACATAGCAAACTTAGCCAAGTTAGAATGATATATTTTAAAATATTTTTTCATATTCTAGGATGTATACCAGTGGTCTAGCAAAATAAATATTATCTATAGAGTAGGGGGGATTCATAAAATCTTTTAGAGATCAACTAAAATCCAATGTGAAAGCATATGAGAATAGTGCCTTTTCTACTCAAAGCCTGAAGGAAATGAGGCAGATATAAATATGAACTACTAGGCATAAAAGGATTTTGTTAAGGAAGACAAACATGGGTGCCAGATGCTGAACTTACATTATTCATTTCCTCATCACAACAATCTGATACAGGAGGTATTATGTTGCAAATTTTTAAAAATTGACGGATATTGACATACAACATTGTATTAGTTTCAAGTGTACAACATAATGATTCAACATTTGTAAACACAGCAAAAGGATCACCACAATAAGTCCAGTCACCATCCATCATCATAAAAAAATTACAAAATATTTTTTTCTTGTGATGAGAACTTTCAAGACCTGTTCTCCCAGCAAATATGCACTACAATATCATTAGCTGTAGTCACGTGCTGCACGCCATATCCCTATGACTTATTCATTTCACAAGTGGAGGTTTGTACCTCCTGACCCCCTTCACCCATTTCTCCTACCCCAGCCATCTCCCTGCTGGCAACCAACACTGTGTTCTCTGTATCCATGAGTTTTGTTTTGTTATGTTTGTTTGTTTGGCTTTTCAGATTCCACATATAGGTGAGATTATATAATACTTGTCTTTCTCTGAGGTATTTCACTTAGCACAAAACCCTCAAATCCATCCATGTTGTCACAAATCTAAGATTTCGTTATTTTTTGTGTCTGAGTAGTATTCCATTGTAAATATATACACCACATCATGTTTATCCATTTATCTATTAATTGACACTTAGGTGTTTCTGTATCTTGGCTATTGTAAATAATGCTACAATGAACATAGAGATGCATATATCTTTTCGAATTAGTGTTTTTATTTTCTTCAGATAAATACCCAGTAGTATGATTACTGGATCACATGGTAGCTCTATTTTTAATTTTTTTGAAGAACCTCTGTATTATATTCCACTGTGGCTGCACCAATTTACATTCCACCAACAGTGCATGAGGGTTCCTTTTTCTCCACATGCTCATCAACACTTGTTATTTCCTGTCTTTTTGATACTAGCCATTCTGACAGGTGTGAGGTGATACCTCATTGTGGTTAACTTTCCTTTTCCTGATAATTAGTGATGTTGAGCATCTTTTCATGTGCCTATTGGCCATCCTGGAAAAATGTCTATTCAGATCTTCTGCCAGTTTTTTAATCACATTGCTTTTTTCCTTGTTATTGAGTTGTATGAGTTCTTTACATATGTTGGACATTAACCCCTTATTGGATATATGACTTGCAAATATTTTCTCCCATTTGGCAGGTTGCCTTTTCATTTTTTATTTTTTTAAAGTAATTAATTATTAAAATTTTTAATTCCAGTATAGTTAACATAAGTGTTACATTAGTTTCGGTTTAGAAAGTCTCCTCATTTCCTACACTTATTGCTTATATTCAGATATTTTGGAATTGGTCTAGTGAAAAAGCTTGTACAGCGACATAATTTACTAGTATTCATTTATGCATGTAGTTCCTGTGTTGTTTCTCTCCCTTAGCAAATTCTCTCACCCTTACCATCAAAAAGGAGATAGGCTAGTCTCTTAGTTTCCTTAGCTAGAGGATTTTTATACAGGCCCAGGATGAAAGAGGTTTCTGGGTGTCTTGAAGTCTCTGGAAGCCAAATGAGCCTGGGAAACAAAAGGCTGACTGTAGGAACCAGCTGAGACATCACACGTTAGACCAGTTCCTGCCTTTAGCTCTGAAAAAAGGCTTTTATACCCTTCACTCCACTGTCTTGAATTCAGAAAAACCACACTTCTTTCCATATACCCAGGCACCATTTTGGATGTATTTACTGAGAGGGAAAGTAAAAAGAGGGACAGAGTATGAATAATATTTTTTACCACTCCCATAACAAGTTACCATAAATGTAGCAATTTAAAACAACACAAATGTATTATCTCATGGCTCTAAAGTGAAAGATCTGACACAAAGCTCACTGGACTTAAGCTAGTGTCGTCAGAGGTATGTTCCTTTTCTGGAGGCTCTAGGGAGTACCCATTTTCTTGCTCATTCAAGTTACAAGCAAAATTCAGTGTTTTGCATTTGTAGGACTGAGGTCTCCATTTCCTTTCTGGCTATAAGCTGAGAGTTGTTCCAAGACTCTAGATGCTGACAACATTCCTTGGCTTGTGGGCCCGTCCTCCATCTCCAAAACTTCAACGGCTGGTTGAGTCCGTGTCATGTTTTAAACCTTTCCTCCCTCTTTTTTCATCATATCTCTTCCTCTTCTTACTTACTTACAAGGGCCTACTTTTAAGGGCCTATATTATTACCTTTGACTCATCTGGATATTAGAGTTTAATCTTCCTTCCTCAAGATCTGTAACCCTGATTTTGTCTGGGAATATTCCTTTTACTATATAACATAACATAGTTACAGGCTCCGAAAATTAGGGCATGGACAACTTTGAGAACTATTATTCTGCCTACGACCAGGGTATTTACCTTAACATAGCTTAAATTATTGCACAGGAGTATGGTTATTATATTCTAGTAAGTTGCTTTTTCCTTATGTTGGAGGAGGGTGGTGATGAGGAAAATTAATGATCTCTGACAAATACAAAATGATAAAGTCCACTTTCTCTGTGTATTTGAATGCACATCTAAATTGTTATTCCATTACTTGAAACACAGAAATAGTTTTTAAACAGATTTTTCTTGCAGACTATGGGCCTCCTAATTCTATGCTCTGTTTACTACTGCTGAAAAACAATTCTAATTGAAAAGGGTATGTTGACTTTAAAAATAAGAACATAATAGAAATGATTACTTTTCATAGTACCATATATATAGGCATTATTATTCTATAAATATTATTGCTATGAGACCAATCCATGTCCCTCCTGCCTTAAGCAAGACAGGGGTCTTTCAGAAGTTCTGGACAGTGTTTTGAAAAATGCTACTATAGACTGATACATAACATAGCAAATCCTGAAGGGACACTTTTTATATGATGGTGGTAATTTCAAGTCTTCCAAAGCTGGATGAGGTTCTAGGGTGATTCTGTTGATTTCTGGCCGGAGGAATAGTTGGCTCCATAGAATTCCCTTTGACCCTGACATTTCGTATTAGTCATCAATATTCTGTCACTTAGACATCTGTTTGAACATTTCAAACAACGCAGTTTCCAGACTAAGGGATCCTGTCTTGTATTCTTTAGACTAAATCCAAGAGTATTGTCATATCTTACTAAGACTTGATCATAATATCCCATTTCAAATTAAAAGAAATAAGTTCATTAGTGATGTGATGGATGGAGATCACTTCAATGACAAGTATCCAATAGGCTCAGAAACTGAGACCTTGTTTGAACATCCACCCAATAACCAGGAATTAATGGGTAAGTGATATTAGTAGAAGCCTGGGGAATCTTAATCAGTGAAGATTTTTTCATCTGGGCATCACAGTTCTGTCTCTGTGTGTACTTCTGCTTTTGGCTCATTTCACTTTCCTTATTGTTGTTTTACAATTGAGTGCTATATAGGAAACTGGTCAGAATTTATAAACATTATTGGGGATGTTTATCTGGGTGGGCTCAGTTTGTTAAGCATCCGACTCTTTTTATTTATTTATTTTTTAATTTTTAAAATAATCTTGGGTTATAAATGATTGAACAAAGCAATATGCCTTCATTTTTTAAGCTTTGGTAGAACAAAGGTCATTCTCTTTTTAATAATCTATTTTGTACATGATGAGAGCAAGGAAGTTATTATTAATATAAGCTGGCTAATTATGGAAAATTCCAGTTAAAATGGTTTTTCTTCTTCTAATTAAAACCTGTAAAATCAAGCCCAAATATTTTTGTTTTATTAAACAAAACAAATTAAACTAAAAACTTTTAAATTATATTTATGTATTTTTTAATATAATTTATTGTCAAATTGGTTTCCATACAACACCCAGTGCTCATCCCAACAAATGCCCTCCTCAATGCCCATCACCCACTTTCCCCTACCCCTGACCCCCATCAACCCTCAGTTTGTTCTCAGTGTCCAAGAGTCTTATGGTTTGCCTCCCTCCCTCTCTGTAAATTTTTTTCCCCTTCCCCTCCCCCATGGTCTTCTGTTAAGTTTTTCAAGATCCACCTATGAGTGAAAACATATGGTATCTGTCTTTCTCTGACTGACTTATTTCATTTAGCATAATACCATCTGGTTCCATCCATGTTGGCCAGATTTCATTCTTTCTCCTTGCCAAGTAGTATTCCATTATATATATAAACCACGTCTTCTTTATCCATTCATCAGTTGATGGAAATTTAGACTTTTCCATAATTTGGCTATTGTTGAAAGTGCCACTATAAACATTGGGGTACATGTGCCCCTATGCATCAGCAGTCCTGTATCCCCTGGGTAAATTCCTAACAGTGCTATGATTGGGTCATAGGGTAGTTCTATTTTTAATTTTTTTGAGGAACCTCCACACTGTTTTCCAGAGCAGCTGCACCAGTTCATTCCCAGCAACAGTGCAAGAGGGTTCCCATTTCTCCTTGCCAGCATCTATAGTCTCCTGAGTTGTTCATTTTAGCCACTCTGACCAGCATGAGGTGGTATCTCAGTGTGATTTTGATTTGTATTTCCCTGATGAGGACCGATGTTGAACATCTTTTCATGTGTCTGTTGGCCATCGGGATGTCTTCTTTGGAAAAGTGTCTATTCATGTCTTCTGCCCATTTCTTCACTGGATTATTTGCTTTTCAGGTATGGAGTTTGGTGAGTTCTTGATAGGTTTTGGATACGAGCCCTTTATCCAATATGTCATTTGCAAATATCTTTTCCCAATTCCACCGTTTGCCTTTTAGTTTTGTTGATTTTTTCCTTTGCAGTGCAGACGCTTTTTTTATCTTGATGAGGTCCCAATAGTTCATTTTTGCTTTTAATTTTGGAGATGTGTCAAGCAAGAAATTGCTGCGGCTGAGGTCAAAGAAGTTTTTCCTTTCTTTCTCCTCTAGGGTTTTGATGGTTTCCTGTCTCACATTCAGGTCCTTTATCCATTTTGAGTTTATTTTTGTGTATGGTGTAAGAAAGTGGTCTAGCTTCATTCTTCAAGCATCTGACTCTTGATTTCAGCTCAGGTCATGATCTCATGGTTTTTAGGATCCAGCCCCGAGTTGGGCTCTGAGCTGACAGCCCACAACTTGCTTGGAATTCTCTCTCTCTCTCTCTCTCTCTCCCTCTCTCTCTGCCCTTCCCCCACATGTTCTCTCTCTCTCAAAAAACACATTTAAAAAAAGAATTTATAAACATTATTAAACATTATACTTATTTTTCTATTTTTATCTCTGTTTTAGAAATTTTAAACTTCCAGTTAGTTGAAATATAGTGTAAATATTAATTTCAGGTGTAAAATACAGTCATTCAACACTTCTGTACAATACCTGGTGCTCATCACAGCAAGTGCACTCCTTAATCTCCATTGCCTATTTTGCCCATCCCCTCACCTACCTCCCCTCTGCTAACCATTAATTTGTTCTCTGTATTTAACAGTCCGTTTCTTGGTTTGCCTCCCTCTCTGTTTTTGTTTTGTTTCCTTTGCTTGTTTGTTTTGTTTCTTAAATTCCACATATGAGTAAAATCATATGGTATTTGTCTTTCTCTGACTAACATATTTTGCTTAACATAATACTCTCTAGCTCCATCCATGTCATTGCAAATGGCAAGATTTCATTATTTTTTATGGCTAAGTAATATTCCATTGCATAGATATACCACAACTTCATCATTTGCAAATATTTTCTCCCATTCTATATGTTGCCTTTTAGTTTGTTGATTATTTCCTTTGCTATGCTGAAGCTTTTTATCTTAATGAAGTCCCAATAGTTCATTTTTGCTTTTACTTCCCTTGCTTCAGGGGACATATCTAGGAAGAAGTTGCTACAGCTGATGTCAAAGAAGTTACTGCCTGTGTTCTCCTCTAGGATTTGGTATACAGCAAAAGTGGTCCTAAGAGGGAAGTATATGGCAATACAGGCTTACCTCAGAAGCAGGAAAAATCTCAAATAAACAACCTAACTTTACTCTTAAAGGGGTAGGGAAAGAACAACAAATGAAGCCTAAAGCCAGCAGAAGGAAGGAAATGGTAATGATTAGAGCAGAAATAAACGATATAGAAACTAAATAAAACAAACTAACAAACAAAATAATAGAACAGATCAATGAAACCAGGAGCTGGTTCTTTGAGGAAACAAAAACAAAATTGATAACCCTCTAACCAGACTTATCAAAAAGAGAAAGAACTCAAATAAACAAAATCATAAATGAGAAATGAGAAAAAAACAACCAACACCACAGAAATACAATTACAAGAAAATTTTATGAAAAACTATATACCAACAAATTGGACAACCTGTAAGAAATGAATAAATTCCTACAAACATATAAATTACCAAAACTGAAACAGGAAGAAGCAGAGAACCTGAACAGACTGATAACCAGCAAATAAATTGAATCAGTAATCAAAAAACTCCCAAAAAACAAAAGTCCAGGGTCAGATGGCTTCAGAAGCGATTTCCACCAAACATTTTAAGAAGAGTTAATACCTATTCTTCTCAAACTATTCCAAAAAATAGAAAAAGAAGGCAAACTTCCAAATTCATTCTATGAGACCAGCATTACCCTGATACCAAAACCAGATAAAGATTCCACTAAAAAGAGAACTATAGGCCAATCCTTGATGAACATGCATGCAAAAATTCTCAATAAAATATTACCAAACTGAGTCCACCAATACATTAAAAAAATCACTCACTAAAATCAACTGGGATTTATTCCTGGCTTCCAAGGGTGGTTCAATATTCACAAATCAAGCAATGTGTTATACCACATTAATATAGGAAAGGATAAGAACCTTGATCATATGATCATCGTTTCAGTAGATGCAGAAAAAGCATTTTACAAAGTACAATATCCATTCATGATAAAAATCCTCAACAAATAGGTTTAGAAGGAACATACCTCAACATAATAAAGGCCATATATAAAAAACCCACAGCTTACCATCATCTACAATGGGGAAAAACTGAGAGCTTTTCCTCTATGGTCAGGAAGAAGACAAGGATGCCCACTCTTACCAGTTATTGAACATTTTGTATGCTTTTATGTGTCAGAATCATACTTAAATTTCCGTGCAAAGAAAATAGATTGAACTCAGTTAAGGGAAGAGGGTAAGGTAGGAGGAAGTATTCAGGGTAAATAGCCAACCTCTGAAATAACCAAACTCTGAATAACCAAAACTCTGAAAGCTTTAATTACAAGCATTTTGAGAACAATGGAGCTGAAACCATGAACTTGAGTTTATAAACCAACTCTGTTATAAAAATGAGGGGCATGACCTGGTGAGTATGAGTAAAGGTGAGGCAAAGGGGGAGTGGTGGTGGCTAAGAGCCAGAAGAAACCTTCTTACCTCAGTCAAATACCGCCAGGTTCAGAGATTTTCTTCACCCTTACAATACAGCTCTCAGAATGGGAAACACTGCTTTAATTCACAATTTCAATAACACAGGAGGTCATTATACAAATTTTCCTATAGGGTCAATACCTCAGAGGTTGACTTCAAACTATAAAGCATTTTAAACTCCTTTTGCAGGCTTAAAGTGCTCTATACCTACATATGTTATGTTATATATACTTGACTACACAGGCACAATTTGTATATAATTCCATTCCCAAAAGGCATATAGGAGGCCATGCATCTTATACTCAATTGCCACCAAAGAGCACAAAGATGAACGTTTAAGCCCAGACACTGAAACATCCCCCTAAAATTTCAAAGCATGACTTGTGGTCTCAGCCCCCTGACTCCCATTCTCTGTAATGGAAGTCAGGTGGCAAAACCCTAATGCAAACTCTTTGGAAATCCAGAAGACAATATAATGATGTTCTTTGTTTTTTGCTATGGAAACATTTATATGGGACACAGGTTCAACTGTCCATGAAATGATGCACTAATCTCCAGAGTTCACATTGTAATTTGGAGTATATTTTCTTCTCCATGTGCATGCAATTGTGAAGGTAATTGCCACCCTGAAGGTAAAGAATGCAGAGTGTCCCCCCACATAACACAGAGCTACATTCTAAACTGTCTCAGAGCCAGATATTCCCTTTGTGTGTCCAAATAAAAAGTCCAGGGAACTAGTTTGCATCTTCACTTTTTGTATGTGATCTTTCTAGAGAACCCCTGTTCTTTTCCTGATAAGCTTTGTAGGTTTGCATAAACTAGTTTGTTGTGAATAAACAATTCAGTTTCTGGCCTGAACAGTAGCATTGATTTAATATGATAAACTGAGAAACAGGTGTCGTACTTCTCAAATTTATAAATTCTATAGGGATAAATTCCTTATAAATTCTATATGGATTCCTTCTTAAAAATAAAAGGGTAGGCTTGAGATGCACTAGAGATTTATCAAATACAATGCCAGCCCCACAACTGTTCTTAGATTAGACTGAGACCACAGGTCAAAGGGCCCTACATTACATTTAGAAAGTAAAAGCACTATCTTAATTTGTGTTAACTATTTTTAGAAACTAAAATTATTTAATTTTGGGTAATGTAATGGGAAAAAAAAGAGCTACCTATGTTTTCAATGACGCCATCATATGATTACATTACTTAATTGTAACAAAAAAACCCTCTAATAATAATTTTTTTAAATTATTATATCTAATTACCACATGAGAAATCCACTTAACTGTTTTGTACAACCTCACACTTAGGAACACATAGTTTTATGTCTATTTTATGTTGTAAAACATCACTCATTCCCTCTTCCAAACTCGACTAGGCCCTCCTTGAGGGATATAAAAGAAGTACAAGAAATAATTCTCTTCTCTTACAGCATCCAGCAGAGTATAGTTCATTATAGGAGCTCAGTGAAGCCTTGTACATGTATTGATTGATTGCCAGCATTCTGTTTTGTGACTCTTTTTAATATTTTAGATGCTGAAAGGTCATTATCATAATCATCATAAACATCATTTATCTCTTCATGACACCATTCTGGGTGCTACTTAAAATTTAGCAGTGAGTTCTAAAAGTGCAAGAATAAGGAATGGACATTGACTGACATACTCATCAAGAAAGATGGCACAGGGTGTTGAAGGATTCACCTAGACATTTTAAATTAATTTTGTTGAATTTATATATAACTCAGTTCTTTCCAAAAATAATTTGAAGCATTGGGTAGTATAGACATTTAAACCAGAGAAAGAGACAAACCATAAGAGACTCTTAAATACAGAGAACAAACTGAAGGCTGCTGGAGGGGAGATGGGCAGGGGGATAGGCTAAATGGGTGAAGGGCATTAAGGACGGCACTTGCCTGGATGAGCACTGAGTGTTCTGTGTTAGTGATGAATCACTGGGTTCTACTCCTGAAACCAATACTACATTGTATGTTCAACTAAGCTGAATTTAAATAAATAAATTAAAAAATAATTTGAAGAATTTTTATGGCAAAAGGATGATAATGTTATAATATAAAAATAAGATATCTGAACTAATGTAAGAAGTGGTAACGTGACGAGAGGGTGGAAGTTTGGCTGTAAGTTTCTCTGAAGTCCAGGCAAGAAGAGAGATACTCTAGGCCAGCAATTTTTCAACCTCACTTTGATGTTCTGGACTGAACAATATTATGTTGTAGGGGACTGTGCTATAAATTTCTGGATGTCTCTTATCCACTAGATGCCTGTAGTAACTCCCTCCTGCCCCTTTTATGACAATGAAAATGTCTTCAGATATTGCCCCCCATTTGAGAGTCACTACCCTAGATGACTTAGCTTTCTTGGTAAGGACGGAGAAGTCATAGCCCAGTCCTTTGGGTGTTGGAGTATAAGAGAGAGATACTGCTATTTCCTGGCAATAATTTCTAAAGCTAATTTTAATAAAGTTGGGTGATTTGATCTACAGTGTTGTCAATAACAAGAGCTAATATTGTTACTATGAGCCAGCTGCTGAAATAGACACCATACCATACGCACATGACCTCAGTCACTCCTATGAGATAAGTAAGTATTGTGATCCTCACTTTATAGCTAAATAAACAGGCTCAGAGAGATGAAGCAATTCACCTAAGGTCATAAAGTAAGTGGCAGAGCTAGGACCCAAACTCAAGCTGTCTGATTTTAGAGCTACCACTCCAAGTTATCAATGACAGTCTTATAGAAAGGTGAAGCAACGTTACATCACGGATGTTTGCCTAGCTTTTCTGTAAAAGTAAAGGACATGAAATCAAAGCACAAACTAGGAAAAATGATTAACAACTCCTCCAGAGGCTATGAAGCATCCACGGTCTGCAGAAGCAGCACAGTGACAGCTGTCTGTGTTGTATATTGGTCACAATTGTTGATGACGTTGAGTCAGAGTAACAGGAAGATTGCTATGTGAACCTTCACATGATGTCTGAGTAGTGATGGGACTTCTTACTTGAAATATCCTGGCACTTAATTTTCCTTTCTTCATAGAGTTCACTAATGTGTTGTATCAGACAGCAGAACGAGAGGGAAGTTGGAAAAAAACTTGGAATTATATGATCCAGGGTGAATTGTAATGCTGCAACCTACAGATGCATTACTTTGAACAACTAGTTAACCTCTCTAATCCTTACCTGAAAACGAGTGTTGAGTATTATAAACATCATATATATAGTAAAGATGTATGGTATTTATTTATTTGTAGGAATGTTATGAGAGTTGCACACTTAGGTAATTATTAAATATTTATTAAAATGTTAACTTGTGAAAATGCTTGTAACAGTACTAACATTCTTTTTTATAAATGTTATTTGCTATATTTGCTCTGGGAAACATTGGGAACTTAATATAATGAAAAAGGAAGCATTGTAATACTGGAGAATTCCAGTGCCATTTCCCCCCCAAGAAAACATACATCACCCAATACTCTAGTTCCTCAGGTAGAAACAAGCTTTTGAGTTTTGTTGATTTATTAAATATCATCCCTGGTAGCAAATTTCCTTTGGCACTACTTTGTCAGATTATGAACTCTTCTCCCAACAGACCCACAAGATATACTTTCTCTCTTTTTGTTCTTAATTATTAGGCTCTTGAACAGAATCAAACTATGACTCGATGATTAGAAAGATTTATGCTGTCTTGCAGAATTCCAAATACATGTCTAATTTTTGACTGATTGGTAATTAGTTCCCTTCCTTAGCAATTAATTTTTTTGTAATTTAGTGGATTATGAAATCCATTCAAAGGATCTTATTAAGCCTTCAGTTCTAAACTGAATCAAGCATAAACATATATATTTTGGAGCATATTTTAAAAATACGTATCTGTAATTTCACAATGGTAAGTATTTAACCCAGATCAGGAAGTATTTATCAGTACCTACATAAGCAATGTAGGAATGTAAGATATGCATAAAACTCAACTTAGCGGAACAAACAATTGCTAGGGTGGACAAGATACATGTGACAGGCTTGGAACATGCCATAGGAATTCAGAGACAGAGAGCAAGAATAAATACTGTGAGAGATAGAGTTGGTAATATGTATACATTTTTACAAATTTTAAGCAGTACACATACATGCACAATTATGCAATATTTGTACCACACATACAACACACGTGCTCAATCTTATATATTTTTGTTGTTCTTTTACCAAAAAATGAGACTATTTTATAAATTTATTTTTCATGGATATATTTTATACCAGTGTATCTAGATCTTTTTCATTATTTTAAAAATGTGAATGATACTATATAACATGGACATGCCATATTTTAAATATTCTCCATTGATGCCCATTTTAAATGGGTTTTCAAATTTCCTCTCCTATGAGAATGCTGCAGAGAACATTCCTGCTTTCTTATGCAAGCAATTCTGTAGGACACAGTTCTGAAGTGGAATCCCTGGGTCAAATGGTATGCATATTTAAAAACCATTACTGCATTTACCAAATTCATCTCTCATAAGCTTCCCCCATTTGTAGTCTTAAGGCGATGGAGTTCTTTCCCCCCACACTTGGGTTATATCAGTCTTTTTAATTTTTTGCCAATCTAATAGGTAAAAATGATACCTATTTAAAGAATGAGATTTTTAAACTTTGAATGACAGGTAAGAAATTAAAGCCAGAAAAATTCCTTTAGGAAACTATTATTCTAATATGACAAAGTTAATCAAGACAGTGAGGAGATAGACTATTTTGAAGCAGAGCATTCAAAATAGACTTGATACAAGTTAGGAATAAGAGTGTGAGAGAATGACATGCCCATGAAAATAAAGCAAAAACTTGCCAATGTTTGAATAGAAAAGCACTCTTAAAAATTAATCTCCCTGAAAAAGGGATTCATAGGTCTTTTGCCCAATCTTGTCCTTCTCCTTAGGGTTTTCCCTGTTCTGATTCCTACTTTTACCATCATACTTTTTCTTTAGGGAGATACTTTGCATTTGGGGCTCAAAGGTTATACCCAAATAGAATTACCATCAGTTGGTCAAGTTAGGAGGGGATAGGAACAGTTCATTTGAGAGGAAATGCAGAGCTGAATTAAGAGATTCTGAGTGGGAATGAAGAGGAGGGGAGGGATCCTAGAAGCCTCTGAGGATGTGTAATAAAAATGACTTGTTGGCTATTGAGTGTGCTAGGAATTCCATCTTAGCAAAGGTTGCTAGACTAAGTGGCCAGAACAGTCTTATTGAGATGAAAAATACAGTAGGAAGAGGGTGTCTTTAAAGGAAGATAATTCGATTTGAGGCATGTTCAGTTTGAGATGCTGCTAGTGCTGGAACATCCACAAGATGATATTTTGGAAATTCTGGTCTACATTTCAGGAATTCAATCATACTGAGGTAATGTCTGAAGTTATTTACCTGGATATAGACATCAAGAGGAAGAGAACGTGGCTAAGGAAGTATCTCCCATTAATCAGTAGGCAGAGAAGGAAGAGCATAGTGAGAAAGATCATCAGGTGAAGGGAGTCCCAGGAAAAGCAAGAAGATGAATTCTTTTTTTCTCAGCTTTACTGGGATATCATTGATAACTAAATATTGTCTATATTTCAGGTACATAACTTAATGCTTTTTTAATTGAAATATAGTTGACATACAATATTATATTAGTTTTAGGTATACAACATGGTGATTCAACAATTATATACATTATGAAATGCTCATAATGATATACAACTTAATGTTTTGATATGTGCATACCTTTTGAAATGATTACTACAGTTAAGCTAATTAACATATCCATCACCTCACAGTTACTATGTAACTATGTTTCTTTTGTGTGTGTGTGTGTGTGTGTGTGTGTGTGTGTGTGTGTGTGATGAATCCAGCAAGGTACGAGAGCTCCAATTTGTCCACATTCTTGCTTATACCTTTATTATCTATATTTTTATTATAGCTATCTTAGTGGGTGTGAGGTATGGGTGGGTGTGGGTCTCATCGTATGTTTGATTTACTAGTTTTTTTTTTCCTTTGTAGAAAGGCCAATTAAAATTGCCTATTAAAATTCTTTGTCCACTTCTAAATTGGATTATGGTTTTATTGTTGAGTTGTAAGTATTCTTTATATATTCTAGATGGAAGTCCCTCATCAGATAAATGATTTGTGAATATTTTCTCCCATCCTGTGGATTGTTTTTCACTTTCTTCATGATGTCTTTTGAAGAACAAAAGTTTTTAATTTTATAAAGTCTATTTTATCTATTTTTCTTTTTTCCTTTGGTTTTTGTTTTGTTTTGTTTTCATATCTAAGGGGCTGTTGCCAAATCTAAAGTTGTGAATATTGACTCCATTATTTTCTTCTTAGAGTTTTATAGTTTTTAGCTTTTAAATTTAGATATATGATCTACTTTAAGTTAATTTTATTTTTTTGTTAAAATTTTTTTATGTTTATTTATTTTTGAGAGATGAGAGAGAGACAGAGCATGAGTTGGGGACGGGCAGAGACAGAGAGGGAGACACAGAATCTGAAACAGGTTCCAGGCCCTAAGGTGTCAGCACAGAGCCCGACACGGGACGCGAACTTGGGAATGGTGACCTGAGCTGAAGCCTGACGCTTAACTGACTGAGCCACCCAGACACCCCAAGTTAATTTCTGAGTATGGCCTGAGTAAGAAGTCCAACTTCATTGTCTATAGATACTCAAATGCCCCAGCACCATCTGTTGAAAAGAATATTTTACCCCATTGTCTTGGCTCCCAATTAGGTTTTGATATTCTATGTATTTTTTTCGAGCCTATTTTTCTGTTCATTTAGTTATGGTGTCATTTCTGAATAGAAACAATATGTATGGGGCGCCTGGGTGGCTCAGTTGGTTGAGTGTCCAAGTTTGGCTCAGGTCATGATCTCACAGTTCATGAGTTTGAGCACCACATTGGGCTCTGTGCTATTGGCACAGAGCCTGCTTTGGATCCTCTGTCCCCCTCTCTCCACACCTTGCTCTCTCTCTCTCTGTCTAAAAAAATAAATAAACATCAAAAAAAGAGAAATCTTTGAAGGAAATGTTTCTTTTAAGAAAAAAAGAAACTAGGGGTGCTTGGGTGGCTCAGTCGCTTAGGCATCTGACTCTTGATTTCAGCTCAGGTCATGATCTCACAGTTTGTGGGATGGAGCCCCTCATCAGGCTCTGCACTGACATCACTGAGCCCTCTTAGGATTCTCTCTCTCCCTCTCTCTTTGCCCTTTCCCCACTTGCTGTCTCTCTGTAAAAATAAATAAATATTAAAAATTTTAAAAAAGAAACTTAGTATTTGTGTTATCAACACCATTAATATTCTACTTTATGATATCTGTTTGCTTAAGAAGTTCTACCATTTCCCAGTTTCCAAATATATGTTTCTATAACTTCACCTGTTAGCTTTATAATTTTATTTTTCACATTAGGTCTTTATTCTATCTGAAATATGCCTTATGGGTGGTGTAAGTTATATATCCACCATTATTTTCTCCATGTGGCAAGATGACTTTTCTTGTTCTGAGACTCAGACCAAGAGATATGACTTTTCTTGTTCAAATTTCTAATCAAAAGCTGGGTAAATTTAGAAAGTTGTGCCAAATTCAAGTAATAGAGAGCACATAGATTTTTCAGGACAAGGTAGATAAACGAACTCTTACAATGGTGACTCACTGAGAAAGTTTTCTTATAAAGGATGCTTAGTTAAGAGAAATAGTTTAGATCAAAGATAGTTTGGACACTGGTGTTCCTTTTCTTGAATTACCAAGTAATACGATAATGATTAAAGTACTAATTTGCCCAATATTATTGAAGGCGTCCCTCAAGCCCATAGTTCCTGGCCTTTAAAGGAGCATAGAATAGTCCTAGGTCTTTTTATTATGTTTTATTTTGCCACAGATTTTCCCCACCAGGCACTAGACGGGCTATGCTGATGTCATGCCACACACCCAGCAAGGTAATTACAATCCACAGAAGGAACTTAAAAGTACATCGATGTGTCTAGTGTATACTTTGGAACCATTACAGTCTATCTTATTAAGTAGTTAAAAAATTTTAAGATAATACATCATAATCTATTAGATATATTTAGATCTGGTTTAATCTTCTGGACACTTGATAATTCTTCAAAATAAAAACTGTAACAAAAATACAACTCTGAAATCCTTAAAATTTAGCAGTAAGAAATACTTTCATGTGACAACTAATTTTGATAGCAAAATATTTCTTGTATCTACATGTAATTGTTTCAAGTGTAGATGAAATAGCATCTTTAAACAAGTGAGTTAAAAGGAGAAAGAATTTAATTGCTTAGGTTGTTAAATTTACAAGACAGGAAAAACTTTCCAGAACTGTGTAAAAAATAGAGCCATGAGAAAATCTTGCTTAAGAAAAAATGTGCTAATTCCTTAAGCTCCCAGTTTGATGACACTAATATAAACTCTAATATAAAACTTTTTATTAGGGTAACAGAATAGCCAGCATGTTTCAACTTCTTAGAGATTTAATCATGCGGATTTTCACCCTCAAGAATCCAAATTGTGTAAGATTTTCCAATGTATGGAACATCACTTATATTTTTTCTCTTTGTAATTTTTAGATACTTCCTGTGTAGTGTGTAGTTTCCCTTACTTTTTTTGAATAACATCAGTTTTTAACACTGAAGACTCAGACCAAGGAGACTATACTGCAGAGGATTTAAGTGAATCCTTTTAAGTGTATCTTTGAATGAATCCTACGAATCTTACAAATTGACAGAATAATGGCAGGTGGATGGATCTTTGAACTTACAAACCCAAACGGTATGCATAAAATAAAGGAGTCTTGGTAACAAGCCATCACAATTCCGAAGTGTACATATCTCAATGTTATCTATGGCCAAGGGCTAAAATACTTTGCCTATCTGTAAGAAACTCACTAAAGACAAAAATGAAAACTTTGTTAGAGTCGTCTATTTTTCTCACCTTGAATTTGGTGTGAGTTTTAGATGAATCAAGAAAAAATAATTACTATTAGGAAAAAGGACTAAAGTAAAAGAAATAATTGATATGAGTATGAAGAATATTAGGAATCTTCATCTTAAAAAGTAAAAGTTAACTATCATCCTGATTTAAATCTATAAAGTGTGAATATTATCATTAAAGGTCATGGACATAGTTGCCAAGTTTCATATTATTAGAATTAAACACTTTGTGGAGCTTGCGTCAGAAAAATTTACAACAAGATTCAGAAGAACTACTTACACAGCAGCAATAAAGATAGGATACTCAATACTCCAAGGATCTGTATACTTAACTAACAGAAAATTATTTAGCATAGTTTAAGGATGTCAGAAAAGATGCCAGTAAGAGTAAAGTAATCCAGCCATTTGGCCAGCATGACTTTCTTGGCCCCTTCTCCTCCTTGCATAAGGTTGGCATTTATGTTTGATGCTAACAGAGAGCCTCAGATATAAAGCAGTTGGCAAGTAAATGACTCCTGTACTCTTCTTTAAAGTCTACTCCAAGAGACATTTCAAATAACAGGGATATTTCAAGATGCAAAACTCAGTAATGGGAAAACTGCACTGTTCAAAAGGAAAAAAAAAACTGTCAATGAATATTAAAGTCATGAAATAATAAAATTTATACTAAATATCTCATAAGACGATTATGATGAAATTAGTGAAATTTCTAATTATTACTTTAAAGAGAAGTATAAGGTAAACCAATAATAAAGAACTAGATAAAATAAATCTGGGAAATGCCAAAATCACCACAGAATAAGAAGGTAGAAGGAAAAAACAACTTATACCAATATTGTTAATGTCTTTAGTGGCCCAAAGAGAGAGCTAATGGACATTGCTCAACTCTTTAATAATGAGAAAAGGGGCGCCTGGGTGACTCAGTCAGTTAAGTGTCCAACTTTGGCTCAGGTCATGATCTCATGGGTTTGTAGGTTTGAACCCTGCATCAGGCTCTGTGCTGACAACTCAGAGCCTAGAGCCTGCTTCAGATTTTGTGTCTCCCTCTCTTTTTTCCCTCCCTTATTCATGCTCTGGCTCTGTCTGTCTCTCTCTAAAAAATAAACAAACATTAAAAAAATAATAATTAGAATGAAACAGCTTAAAGTGTGGCTTAGAAAATCAAAAGATTTGGAAGATAAAAATCAATGAAAATACAATTTATATAGTGCACAATAAAAACCAAAAGAAGCACTTCTGTAATGTCAGGTAACATGACCAAAAAAAGATAAACATAGACTTATTGCAGTAAAATAAGCAAGTAAAATGCTATCTAAAAAAGTTCAACTATGTACATCCTATAAGAGGTTTCCTTTACACACAATGACTAAAGAGACTAAAAAAGAAAGCTGGTTGTAATATCAGAAAGGTGGAATTCAAGACAGAAAGTAAGGGGAAAAAGGGCCAATATTTAATGATAAGTGATATGCACAATGTATGCCATGAAACATTATGTGAAAAATAAATGTATAAAGTGTAATTTTTAAAAGAGATACATAAGACTGACAGGAGCATAATAGCTCTAGAGAATTTTCAAAAGTTGATTATGACTAACCCTAAGAAAACTTTCATTAAATCTCACAGGGCAGAAAATTTAGGAGGAACATTTCTGTAGCAAAGCAATACAACTACATGATATAACTTTAGAACATCACATTAAAATCAGTTAAAAATTTAAAAACAAAAACATTTTACTAAATAATTCTACTACCAAATAGGAAAGGCGAGCTAACTATAATTATGGAATATTGAAAAATCATAGTAAGATTACAAATTAGAAAAACATGATATATAGTTAAAGCTGTACTCAGAGTCAAATTCATAGCTTCACACATCTTAATTTTTCCAGCTTTATTAACATATGCTCGACAAATAAAAAAATTGTATATATTTAAGTATACAATGCAGTGCTTTGATAAAAGTATACTTGTGTAATGATTACCACATTTAAGCTAATTAACATATCCATAATCTCATGACACATTTTAAAAAATCATTTTATTTTATTTTCACATTGATAAGTGCATTCTTTAATCCCCATCTCCTATTTTACCCATCTACCCATCCACCTCCCCTCTGATAACCATCAGTTTATTCTCTATAGTTAAGAGTCTATTTCTTGGTTTGTCTCTCTTTTCCTTTGTTTTTTTTTTTTTTTTAATTTAATTTTTTTTAATTTACATCCAAATTAGTTAGCATATAGTGCAACATGATTTCAGGAGTAGATTCCTTAATGTCCCTTACCTATTTAGCCCATCCCCATTCCAAACCTCTCCCATAACCCTCAGTTTGTTCTCCATATTTATGAAGCTCTTCTGTTTTGTTCCCCTCCCTGTTTTTATATTATTTTTGTTTCCCTTCTATTATGTTCATCTGTTTTGTCTCAAAGTCCTCATGAGTGAAGTCATATGATATTTATCTTTCTCTGACAAATTTCACTTAGCATAATACCCTCCAGTTCCACCCATGTAGTTACAAATGGCAAGATTTCATTCTTTTTGATTGCCGAGTAAAACTCCATTGTATATATATCCCACATCTTCTTTATCCAATCATCCATCGATGGACATTTGGGCTCTTTTCATACTTAGGTTATTGTTGATAGTGCTGCTATAAACATTGGGGTGCATATGTCCCTTCAAAATAGCACACCTGTATCCCCTGGATAAATACCTAGTAGTGCAATTCCTGGCTTGTAGAGTAGTTCTATTTTTAATTTTTTGAGGAACCTCCATAATGTTTTCCAGAGTGGCTGCACCAGCTTGCATTCCCACCAACAACGCAAAAGAGATCCTCTTTCTCTGCATCCTCGCCAACATCTGTTGTTGCCTGAGTTGTTAATGTTAGTCATTTTGACAGGTGTAAGGTGGTATCTCATTGTGGTTTTGATTTGTATTTCCCTGATGAGGAGTGATATTGAGCATCATTTCATGTGTCAGTTGGCCATCTGGATGCCTTCTTTGGAGACGTGTCTATTCATGTCTTTTGCCCATTTCTTCACTGGATTATTTGTTTTTTGGGTATTGAGTTTGATAAGTTCTTTATAGATTTTGGACACTAACCCTTTATCTGATATGTCCTTTGCAAATATCTTCTCCCATTCCGTTGATTGCCTTTTAGTTTTGCGGATTGTTTCCTTTGCTGTGCAGAAGCTTTTTTTTTTTTTTTTTTGATGAGGTCCCAATAGTTCATTTTTGCTTTTGTTTCCCTTGCCTCCGGAGACCTGTTGGGTAAGAAGTTGCTGCGGCCAAGATCAAAGAGGTTTTTGCCTGCTTTCTCATCGAGGATTTTGATGGCTCCTGTCTTACACTTAGATCTTTCATCCATTTTGAGTTTACTTTTGTGAATGGTGTAAGAAAGTGGTCCAGGTTCATTCTTCTGCATGTCGCTGTCCACTTTTCCCAGCACCACTTGCTGAAGAGACTGTCTTTATTGCATTGGATATTCTTTCCTGTTTTGTTAAAGATTAGTTGGCCATATGTTTGTGGGTCCATTTCTGGGTTCTCTACTCTGTTTCAATGATCTGAGTGTCTGTTTTTTGTGACAGTACTATACTGTCTTGATGATTACAGCTTTGAAGTATAGCTTGAAGTCCAGGATTGTGATGCCCCCTGCTTTGGTTTTCTTTTTCAAGATTCCTTTGGCTATTTGAGGTGTTTTCTGGTTCCATACAAATTTTAGGATTACTTGTTCTAGCTACGTGAAGAATGCTGGTGTTATTTTGATAGGGATTGCATTGAATATGTAGATTGCTTTGGGTAGTATCAACATTTTAACAATATTTGTTCTTCCTATCCAGGAACATGGAATCATTTTCCATTTTTTTATGTCTTTTTCAATTTCTTTCATAAGCTTTCTCCAGTTTTCGGTGTATAGATTTTTCACCTCTTTGGTTAGATTTATTCCTAGGTATTTTATGGTTTTGGGTGCAGTTGTAAATGGGGTCAATTCCTTGATTTCTCTTTCTGTTGCTTCATTGTTGGTGAATAGGAATGCAACCAATTTCTGTGCATTGATTTTTATATATCCTGCAACTTTGCTGCAGTGGAAAAAGTTTGATCTCCTCCTGGCCAATTTGGATGCCTTTTATTTCTTTGTGTTGTCTAACTGCAGAGGCTAAGACTTCCAATACTATGTTGAATAACAGTGGCGAGAGTGGACATCCCTGTCTTATTCCTGACCTTAGGGGGAAAGCTTTCAGTTTTTCCTCATTGAGGATGGTATTAACGTTGGGTCATTCATATATGGCTTCTGTGATCTCAAGGTATGATCCTTCTATCCCTATTTTCTTGAGGGTTTTTATCAAGAAAGGATGCTGTATTTCGTCAAATGCCTTCTCTGCATCTATTGAGAGGATCATATGGTTCTTAACCTTTCTTTTATTGATGTGATGAATCACGTTAATTGTCTTGTGGATGTTGAACCAGCCCTGCATCCTAGGTGTAAATCCCACTTGATTGTGGTAATTTTTTTAATGTATTGTTGGATCGGTTGGCTAATATCTTGTTGAAGATTTTTGCATCCATGTTCATCAGGGAAATTGGTCTATAATTCTCCTTTTTAGTGGGGTCTCTGTCTGGTTTTGGAATCAAGGTAATGCTGGCTTCATAGAAAGAGTTTGGAAGTTTTCCTTCCATTTCTATTTTTTGGAACTGCTTCAAGAGATTAGGTGTTAACTCTTCCTTAAATGTTTGGTAGAGTCCCCTGGAAAGCCATCTGGCCCTGGATTCTTGTTTTTTGGCAGATTTTTGATTACTACTTTGATTTCCTTATTGGTTATGGGTCTGTTCAAATTTTCTATTTCTTCCTGTTTCAGTTTTGGTAACGTATATGTTTCTAGGAACTTGTCCATTTCTTCCAGGTTGCCCATTTTATTGGTGTATAATTGCTCATAATATTCTCTTATTATTGTTTTTATTTCTGCTGTGTTGGTTGTGATCTCTCCTCTTTCATTCTGTATTTTATTTATTTGGGTCCTTTCCTTTTTCTTTTTGATCCAACTGGCTAGTGGTTTATCAATTTTGTTAATTATTTCAAAGAACCAGCTTCTGTTTTCATTGATCTGTTTTACTCGTTTTTTTTTTTTTTGTTTTTTGTTTTTTGTTTTTTTTTTGGTTTCGATAGCATTAATTTCTGCTCTAATCTTTATTATTTCCTGTCTTCTGCTGTTTTGGGGTTTTATTTGCTGTTCTTTTTCCAGCTCTTTAAGGTGTAAGGTTAGGTTGTGTATCTGAGATCTTTCTTCTTCTTTAGCAAGGCCTAGATTACTGTATACTTTCCTCTTATGACTGCCTTTGCCACGTCCCAGAGGTTTTGGGTTGTGGTGTTATCATTTTCATTGGCTTCCATATACTTTTTAATTTCCTCTTTAACTTCTTGGTTGGCCCATTCATTCTTTAGTAGGATGTTCTTTAGTCTCCAAGTATTTGTTACCTTTCCAAATTTTTTCTTGTGGTTGATTTTGTTTCATAGCGTTGTGGTCTGAAAATATGTACAGTATGATCTCGATCTTTTTGTACTTGCTGAGGGCTGATTTGTGTCCAAGCATGTGGTCTATTCTGGAGAAAATTCCATGGGCACTGAAGAAGAATGTATATTCCACTGATTTAGGATGAAATGTTCTGATTATATCTGTTAAGTCCATCAGGTCCAGTGTGTTATTCAAAGCCATTGCTTCCTTGTTGATTTTTTGATTAGATGATCTGTCCGTTGCTATGAGTGGGGTGTTGAAGTCTCCTACTATTATGGTATTACTATGGATGAGTTTCTTTATGTTTGTGATTGATTTATGTATTTGGGTGCTTTCACGTTTGGCACATAAATGTTTAAAATTGTTAGGTCTTTTGGTGGATGGACCCCTTAATTATGACATAATGTCCTTATTCATCTCTTGATACAGTATTTATTTCAAAGTCTAGATTGTCTAAGTATGGCTACTCCAGCTTTCTTTTGTTGACCATTAGCATGATAGATGGTTCTCCATCCCCTTACTTTCAATCTGAAAGTGGGTCTCATGTAAACAGCATAAGGATGGATCCTGTCTTCTTATCCAT
Source organism: Panthera leo (assembly GCF_018350215.1). Classification (NCBI taxonomy): domain Eukaryota; kingdom Metazoa; phylum Chordata; class Mammalia; order Carnivora; family Felidae; genus Panthera; species Panthera leo. Next base: position 65,228,478 of record NC_056684.1, on the reverse strand, counting down.
TATGTTACCCTATGTCTTTTGATTGGACCATTGAGTCCAATGACATTTACAGTGCGTACTGAAAGATATGAATTTATTGCCATTATGATGCTTGTAGAGTTGGAGTTTCCGATGGTGTTTTCTGGTCCTTTCTAATCTTTGTTGCTTTTCATATATATATATATATATATATATATATATATATATATATATTTCATATATATACACACACACACATATGTATTTATAAATTTATATTTATTTTTATAAATTTTATGAATAAAGAAATATATATATATATATATATATTTCTCCCCCCCCCCCCAATCTTTTCTCCCCTCAGAGAGTCTCTCTTAAAATTTCTTACAGGGTTGGTTTAGTGGTCACAAACTCCTTTAATTTTTGTTTTTCTGGGAAACTTTTTATCTCTCCTTCTATTTTGAATGACAGACTTGCTGGATAAAGAATACTTGGCTGCATATTTTTCTGTTTCAGCACATTGACTATATCCCACCACTCCTTTCTGGCCTGCCAAGTTTCTGTGGATAGGTCTGCTGCAAACCTGATCTGTCTTCCCTTGTAGGTTAGGGACTTTTTTTCCCTTGCTGCTTTCATGATTCTCTCCTTGCCTGAGTGTTTTGTGAATTTGACTATGATATGCCTTGTTGATGGTCGGTTTTTGCTGAATCTAATAGGGATCCTCTGTGCTTCCTGGATTTTGATGTCTGTGTCTTTCCCCAGGTTAGGAAAGTTTTCCACTATGATTTGCTCACATAACCCTTCTACCCCTATTTCTCTCTCTTCCTCTTCTGGGACCCCTATGATTCTGATATTGTTCCTTTTTAATGAGTCACTGATTTGTCTAATCTTAAATCGTGCTCTTTTGCCTTAATCTCCCTCTTTTTTTCTGCTTCATTATTCCCCATAATTTTGTCCTCTGTATCGCTGATTCTCTGTTCTGCCTCATCCATCCTTGCTGCCATGGAATCCATTTGAGATTGCAGCTCAGTTATAGCATTTTTTATTTCATCCTGACTACCTTTTACTTCTTTTATCTCCACAGAAAGGGATTCTAATCTATTTTCAACTCCAGCTAGTATTATTATTATCATGATTCTAAATTCTGATTCAGATATCTTGCTTGTATCTGTGTTGGTTAAGTCTCTGGCTGTCGTGTCTTCCTGCTCTTTCTTTTGGCATGAATTCCTTTGTTTTGTCATTTTGAAGAGAGAAAAGGAATTAGTGGGGTAGAAAAAATTAAAATTAAGAAATATTAAAACTAAAAAATATTTAAAAAAAACAATTAGAAACAAACACACACAACATAAAATCAAATAAATTATGCTATATTCTAGGTGTGTTTTAGTCTGGGTGTTGAAAGTGGCTTAATAGATTAGAGGAAAAAGGGGAAAAAAGAAAGAAAAGGAAATCCCTTGAAAATTTGAAAAAATGAATACACTGAAGTAGACTAAAATGAACTGATGGAAGTAAAATAGAACTGGAAAAAATTTACACAAAGTAAAAAATATAGTAGGAAAAAAAGAAAAGTGTTTTTAATAAAAATTGAAAATAAAAGTGAATTTTTTTTCTTTCTGTATTGAAGAAAAAGAAAAGAAATGAAAAAAAGAAAGAAAGAAAGAAAGAAAGGAAATTGAATGGTTGGACTGGCTAACAGACAGAAATATGACTGAAATTACTTTGTTTTCCTCTAGAAGTCAAACTAGGAAGTGCTTTACACTCCATTAACTACGCAGGTCGTGAGACTTGTGTTCTTAAAGAGTGAAGTGGGCCCAGTTGGGCAGGGCTTAGTGTAACTGGTCCATCCTCCACTAGATGGCGCTGCTATCCTACTGGGGTAGATTGTTGTGGCACTTGTAGGTGCCTACGTGCATGCGCAGGAGCGGTGAAAATGCTGTTACCCAGCTACCCAGTCTCTAGTATCAGAACTCTGTTCTCCCTGATCAGCAATCACACACCAGTCCTTTCTCTTCAGCTTCCATCCACTCCCCACTTCCACACTGTCTGAGACCAAGCCCCAGGCAGCACCTCCCTTCTGAGTTTTGTCTCAGATGCAGCTGCCTTCCCCAGCCCCCCACTTCTGAGGGACTGTGGCTTTGACCCACTCCGCCCCTTTGTGGAGGGTCTCACTGAGCAATGGCTGGGTGCCAGCCACACCCAGGAGCACTTGTGGGACCATGCTGCTGCCAATCCCAGAGACTGCGGCCAGGTGTCAGCCCCTCCCCAGAAAAAGTTCACCACACAGTGTAGCAGCAGCGCCTCAGGGATTATAGAAAATCACAGCACACATCTGGCACCAGGCTTCACCCCCAAAGACTTTGTTCCAGCACCAGTGAATGTGGCCATTCTCTGGGGTCTGCTGGGCCCCGGTGGCCTCACAGCCTCTACCAAATGTCTTTCCAGCAGTGGAACCGCTTCTCCCTGTGTGGCCCGAGAACCTCCCAGACCCCACTCTGGTCCTGGGGATTCACCCTTCCCACCAGAGCACTGCCAGGTATTGAGCTGCAGAGTTTCAGACTTTGCGCTCCCCTGGTTTACAGTCTTAATGGAATTTAAACCCTCTCCTTTCTCCCTTTTCCCTTTTTAGTTCAGTCCCTGCAGCTGTTTACAATTTTCCATTTTCTCTCCAGCTGCTTTTGGGGAGGGGTGCTTTTCCCATATTCTCCCCCCCCATCTCCATCCTCTCTCTGCCCACAAAAGCAGCTCCCTGCCCTCCATGGCTTCTCTCTCCTCAAGTTCACCTTTCCACGCTGTGTACCTGCTGAATTCTGTGGTTCAGGTTGTACAGATTGTTGTGTTAATCCTCAGATCAGTTTTCTAGGTGTGCAGGATGGTTTAATGTTGGTATGGCTCTATTTCTTGGACGCAAAACACAGAAAAACTTACATGCTGTTCCGCCATCTTGGCTCTTCCCCCTTTGTTTCTTAAATTCCACATATGAGTGAGATTATATGGTATTCATCTTTCTCTGACTTATTTCACTTAGCATTACACTCTCTAGCTGTATCCATGTCATTGAAAATGCAAGATTTCATTCTTTTTAAAGGCCAAATAATATTCCATTGATCTATATATATGTATACACACACATATATGTATGTGTATACTGCATCTTCTTTTTTAAAAAAATTTTTCTTAATGTTTATTTTTCAGAGAGAGAGAGACAGAGCATGAGCAGGGGAGGGGCAGAGAGAGGGAGACACAGAATCCAAAGCAGGCTCCAGACTCCGAGCTGTCAGCACAAAGCCTGACGTGGGGCTCAAACCCATGAACTGTGAGATCATGACCTGAGCCAAAGTCAGGCACTTAACCAACTGAGCCACCCAGGTGCCCTATACTGCATCTTCTTTATCCATTCATCAGTCAATGGATATTTGAGCTCTTTACATAATTTGGCTATTGTTGATATTGCTGCTATAAACTTTGGGATGCATGTATCCCTTTGAATTGATGTTTCTGTGTTTTGTGGGTTAATACCTAGTAAAGTGATTCTTGGATCATAATGCAGTTCTATTTTTAATTTTTTGAGGAACTTCCATGCTATTTTCCACAGTGGCTATACCAGTTTGCATTCCCACCAATAGTGCAAGAGGGTTCCTTTTTCTGCACATTCTTGCCAATACCTATTGTTTCTTATGTTGTTTATTTCAGCCATGCTGACTGGTGAAGTGATATCTCATTGTAGTTGTGATTTACATTTACTTAACGATGGGTGATGTAGAGCATCTTTTCATGTGTCTATTGGCCATCTGTATGTCTTCTTTATAAAAATGTCTACTCATGTCTTCTATTTTTTAATTTGATTATTTATTTTTGGAGTATCGAGAATTGTCAGTATGCTTTATTAAGTGAGAAAAGGTAAAAATTGAGCAAATTTTGCAATTCAAGATGTTTGAAAAATAAACGTAAAGTAAAACTAAGGAAATTGAAGTCAAAAAATGTGAAGACAAAACCAAATGCAATGCATTAGAAAAAAAATATTTGCATTGAGAGGTGATTTTTTTTGAATGAAGTATTTTAATTAGACAAACCTCTAGAACCATGCTTTTTGAATGGTGCTTTGAAAAAATAAGGAGTTACTCATCAAATAAGCTTTCCAAATGCTGCATCTAGATTTACAATGTAAATCAACATTAAAGAAACCTAGGAGTTAAAAACCTCTAACTTGTTTAATTCTCCATTTCACCCCTCTCTGACCATAGATCTTTTCCCTAATGTTTTTATATCTGATTCTCACTATTCCATGGAACCTACTTTGGGAAATAATTCTCTGTATAACCTAACCAAGTAGGAGGAGGATACATACAAACAGAGATTAGAAATTTAAAAATACTGATTTTGCTGGGGCGTCTGGGTGGCTCAGTCGGTTGAGCATCCAACTTCAGCTCAGGTCATGATCTCGCAGTCTGTGGGTTTGAGCCTTTCATCAGGCTCTGTGCTGACAGCTCAGAGCCTGGAGCCTGCTTCTGATTCTGTGTCTTCCTCTCTCTGCATCTCCCCTGCTCTCATTCTGTCTTTCTCTCTCTCTTCCAAAAATAAATAAACATTAGAAAATTAAAAAAAACACAGATTTTGCTGAAATTAAAAAAATGTGTTATTCTTTGAAATAATATATGTGAGTCAGTCTTAAAACCTGCCACACATACAGCTGAAAATCATAATTAAATGAGCTATTTAAAGAAAGCAAATAGTATTCAAAGTGATTAATGGAAAATCTTGTAAAGTTGCCAGTCATCATGGAAGAAAACGAACATATGTTGTGAAAATATTAACTGATATAAGCACAAATCCAGTTCCACAAGTGAGTTCACTAAAACTTTCAAAAAACAGATATTCCTATGCCATATAAAATATTTTCGCAATAGATAATGTGAAACAAAGGGAAAAAATAGTGTCAATTTATTGTTTTAAAAACTAATTTAACCCTGAAAACAAAGTCTGACAAAAATTTCTAGATCAGCCACTATGACATGAATATGGATTCAGAAATTTAATTTTTTCAAAAAATTTTTTAATGTTTTTATTTATTTTTGAGAGAGACAGAGTATGAGTAGGGGAGGGGCAGAAAGAGAGGGAGACACAGAATCCAAAGCAGTCTACAGGCTCTGAGCTGTCAGCACAGAGCCTGACACGGGGCTTGAACTCACATGCCAGGAGATCATGACCTGAGCTGAAGTCATACACCCAACCAATTGACCCATCCCTGGATTCAGAAATTAAAATACAAGAGGACTTTTCAAAAGAACACACTACTTCTGTAATATTAATAAGAGTTCCATGAAAGATCTGTAAATACTAGGTTAGAGAATACCACATAGTAATGTAAAATTATTGATAATTTTAAAATGCTAAAATTCAGTGTGAACCTTAAAGTGGAGAAAGCAGTTTGCATTGTAAATGAATCTACTTGACTGTGCATTTTTTTTTTTTTTTGGATAGACACACTGTAGGACCAATAACTGATGAAATATCAGTGCCGGAAGTCCTGCTCTAGAGGCATTAGCATTAATGACAGGTCTAAGCCAAGAATACCCATAAACACCACTTACAAAAATATATTTTAGAAGATTAAAAAATGTAAGAAAAAAGGGGGGAAAGCATAGCTTTTGCAGAAACTCACTTCTTCCTGATTCTCAAGTGTCTGTTCATAAACACTGTTTTTAACCACCAATATAGTAAGGAATCAAAGCTTTTCCTTCATCATAATCATCATTGTCGTCGTTTTCGTCATCATCATCATCCTCATCAAAGTATAATACACAATATTATCACTTCCTAGGAAACAAATGAATAAACTGAGGAACTATTAGAAATAGTAAGAGAGTTCAGTAAACAGCACAATTATAAAATGAATAGAAATTACAGATTTTCTACATACCATAAATAAAATATGATAAGCAAAAATCCCATTCATAATAGCACAAAAATGTAAACAACCGAGAATAAAGTTAATAATAATCAGAAACTGTATAAATAAGACTCCAAATTTTCAATAAATAATGTAAAAAAAAGAATAAATGCATAATGAGACTCAAAATTTTATAGATGTCAATTTTTCTCAAAATACTATGTACACTTAATGCTTCCTCAATACTATATACATGTAATGCTTCCCCATGCTTCCCAGTGTCACACTATAATTAATTTTGCAAGTTGACAAAGAATATTAAATTGAATGTGAAAAAATAACACAGTACTTGAAGTCCTAGCCAGAGCAATTAGGTAAGAAAAAGAAATTAAAGGCATCCAAATCAGAAAGATAAAGAAAAACTGTTTCTATTTGCAGATGATATGACATTATATATAGAAAACTCTAAAGACTCCAAAAAAACTGTTAAAAACTAACAAATGAATTCCACAAAGTTGCATAATACAAAATAAATATACAAAAACTACTTGCATTTCCATACACTAGCAAAGAACTATCAGAAAGAGAAATTTTTTTAAAAATCCCATTTACCATTGGATCAAAAAGAATAAAATACTTAGGAAAAAAATTAACACAAAGGTGAAAGATTTGTACACTGAAAAATGTAAGACATTGGTGAAAGAAACTGAAAAAGACACAATAAATGGAAATACATTCTGTGCTCATGGATTGGAAAAATTAATATTTTTTAAATGTTCATACTATGCAAAGTGATCTACAGATTCAATGCAATACCTATCAAAATTCCAACGGCATTTTTCACAGAACTGGAAAAAAATTCTTAAAATTTGCATGGAACCACAAAAGATCATACTTAGCAATCTTAAGAAAGAAGAACAGAGCTGGAAGCATCACACTTTCTAATTTGAAACTATATTATAGAGCTACAGTAATTAAGTGGAACAATGGATTCATGGAACATAAGAGAGCCCAGAATAAACACAGGCATGTTTGGTTAATTAATCTATGAAAAAAGAGCCAAGAATATATGATGGGGAAAGGACAGCCTCTTCAATAAATGGTGCTGGAAAAGCTGGGCAGTCTTGTGCAAAAATATGAAACATGACATCTATTTTATACCTTATAAAAATGAACTCAAAATGGATTAAAGACTTGTATGTAAGACCTGAAACCATAAAGCTCCTGGAAGAAAACATAGGGAGTGAGTTCCTTGACATTGGTCTTCGCGAAGATTTTTTTGGATTTAACATCATAAGCTTGGGCAACAAATGCAAAAATAAACAAATGTGACTACATCAAACTAAAGACCCTCGGTACAGCAAAGGATACCACCCACAAAATGAAAAGGCATTCCACAGAATGGGAGAAAATATTTGCAAATCCCATAGCTAACAAGGATTAATATGGGGATGCTTGGGCGGTTCAGCAGGTTAAGCGTCTGACTTCGACTCAGGTCATGATCTCACAGCTCGTGAGTTTGAGCCCCCCATTGGGCTCTGCACTAACAGCTCAGGGCCTTGGACCTGCTTCAGATTCTGTGTGTCTAGGGCTCTTTCTGCTCCTCCCTGCTCATGCTCTGTCTCTCTCTCTCAAAAATAAACATTAAAAAAAGGATTAATAAGCAAAATATATAATAAACTCATAAACTCAATACTAAAAATAAAAACAACAACAACAACAAAACCCCAACCAAACAAAAAACATAAGTAACCTAATTTAAAACTAGGCAAATGACTTGAATAGACATTTTTCCAAAGAAAACATACAATAGCTAACAGGTACATGAAAAGATGCTCAACATCACTAATCATAAAGAAAATGTAAATCAAAACTATAAGGAGATAGTACCTCAAATATGTTATCAAAAAAGCAAGAATTAAGTATTCACGAGGATGTGGAGAAAGGTAAACTCTTGGACACTACTGATGGGAATGTAAACTGGTATAGCAACTATGGAAAACAATATGGAGGCTACTCAAAAAAATAAAAAATAGAACTACCACTTGACCCAGCAATCCCACTTTTAGGTATACATCCTAAGGAAACAAACCATTATCTTGAAGAGATACCTGCACCTCCATGTTCACTGCAGCATTATTCATAATAGGCAAGGTATGGAAACAACCTAAGGGTCCATGGATGGCTGACTGGATATAGAGAATGTGGTATATGTGTACAGTGGAATATCATTCAACTTAAACAAGAAGGAAATCCTATCACTTGTGTCAAACCATATAAACCTAGAGGGCATTATGCTAAATGAAATAAGTCAGAGAAAGACAAATATTACATGAGATCACTCATATATGGTATCTGAAAAAAAGTTAAACACATAGAAACAGTAAAAAAGTAGTTGCTGGGGGCTAGGGAGTGGGGTAGCTAGGAATAGGGATTGGTGATTAAAGGGTACAGACTTTCAATTATATGATGAGTGAGATCTGAAGATCTAATATATAACATGGTGACTATAAATGATGACACTCTTCTGTGTAGCTGATCTGCGAAGAGTGTAGAACTTAAATGTTCTCACAAAAAGAGGTACATATGTGAGGTGATAGCTGTATGTTAATTAACTTGATGGGGAGAATCCTTCCATCATGTTGTACACTTTACCTATCTTACAACTTTGTCAGTTATACCTCAATAAAGCTGTAAAAAAGAAGACATACAAATGGCCAACAACACATGAAGAGATGCTCAACATCAATTGTCATTAAAGAAATGGTAATCAAAACAGTGTGATACCACTACACATCTATTCTAATGGTTAAAATCCAACACAACACAACACAACAAAAACAATGTGACAACACCCATTGCTGGTAAAGAGGTGGAGAAAGAAAAACTCTTATTCACTGCTGGTGAAAATGCAAAATGACACAGTCCCTTTGGAAAACAGTTCAGCAGTTAATTATGAAGTTAAATGCTGTCTTACTATATGACTCGATAACCACATTCTTAGATATTTACTCAGTTGATTTGCAAACTTATATTCCCACAAAAACCTGCACAGGAATGTTTACAGAAGCTTTATTCATAAACGCCCCAAACTGGAAGCAACTGAGATGGTTGGGTAATTAATAGATTGGTTAATAGATTGGTTGGGTAAAAGAACTGAAGTACATCCATAAAATGGGATACTATTCAATGATAAAAAGGTATGAAATATCAAGTCTCACCAAAAACCTTGTGAATCTTAGTCAACCCTGGTTGACTCAGTTGATTAAGCACCCAACTCCTGATTTTGGCTCAGGTCATGATCTCACGGTTCATGAATTCAAGTGCCTCATCAGTCTCTGTGCTAACAGAAAGGAGCCAGCTTAGGATTCTCTCTTTCCCTCTCTCTCTGCCCCTTCCCAACTTGCGTGTGCTCTCTGTCTCTCTCTCAAGATAAACATTAAAAAACCGAAAACTTAATGAATCTTAAATGCTAAATGAAAGAAGCCAGTCTGAAAATCTAAATACTGTTGTATTGTATTTATATGACGTTCTCAACAAGACAAAACTGTAGAGAGAATAACCTATGGTTGCTCAAGGTTTAGGGAAGGGGGAGTACTGAATAGGTAAAGCACAGATTTTGGGGGGGGGCGGTACTGAAACTAATTTGTATGATACTGTCATGGTGGATACATGAACTATGCACTTGTTGAAGCTCATAGAGCTTTACAGTACAAAGAGTGAACTTTACAGTTCAAAGTACGCAAATTTTAAAAAAAATTGTTTAAGAGATCAGAGAATGCCAGAATGAAATGTAGAATGTGATAAAAGAATCTAATGGTATCACATGTGTGGAATAACTTCATTGACAAGGGATGAGGAAAAATATACTAATTTATATATATAACTTATAACAAATCTTGAGTTAATGAAGTTTTATTATGATTAATAAGCTTTCATTGATCAATAATAGAACACAAACGCCCAAATTTTAAATGTTTACTTATTTAGTTTTGAGAAAGGGGGAGAGAGAGAGCATGGTGGGGAGAGGCAGAGAGACAGGAAGAGGGAGACAGAATCCCAAGCAGGCTCCTTGCTGTCAGCACAGAACAGGATGTGGGCCTTGGACCCACAAACCATGAGATCATGACCTGAGCCGAAATCAAGAGTCAGACACTTAACTGACTGAGCCACCCAGGTTCCCCACAAATGCCCATATTTTTAGAAAGCAGAATACATAAACTTCTGTCCAATAAAACAACTTGCTAATTAACTTGCTTAAAGCAATTCAAAATTATGTATTAAAAAAAGAAGTAAAAGTTAAAATGAAAATGTTCTCTCCACCTTTCCCTTTCAAACTGACAATGAGAATGTCCAGTACTCAAATTGAACGCCCACCTTGAAACAGAATTTCTAACCATTTTGTTCTCTATCGTTACTCCAACTCAGACCAACAATTCAGTACACTTTAAAAAGGGCAATTTATTTAAAATTGTTGCTTACCATCACTCAGAAAGGTAATGCTATCTGTAACGTGCAGAGAGGGGTTGAGAAGCAAATGCAAAGCTGATCTTTTTGTCTCTGTTCAATTGTGTACAGTGTAGATTCACTTCTTTATGTGGGAAATTCTAAATATTCAGAAATTTTAAATACCCATATTTAAATACAAGTTCTAAATTTCACCCCCCTAACAAATAGAATAATGCTTACAATTTCTTGTGGGTTTTTTTTTTTTCTGCTGTAAGTCTCCATCAGGGTAAACAATCCTGAGTAGAACTAATATATCTTTTTAACTCAGTTGAATTTATAAAATGACTTTAAATATAGTTTCGGTTTTTTTCTTAAAAGAAGGAAAAAGATGATGACTTTTTAGTCAAAGACATAAAGCAGCAATAATCTGACAGAACACTAAGATAGATTTTTCCCACTGATATTAAGAGAAAAGAAAAAAAAAACTATCAGTATAATGACACATTACACTTTGAACTGGGCTTCTCAGGGCATGACTAATTGTCCTTTGGGACGATAAAAATAAGAGTCAAGAAAATTCAAAGGGGAGCAGTGTTTTGTAAGTAAAACAAAACAAAATAAGACACAACACCATGCAGATCTATCTAAACTGGTCCTGTGGGAAGGGAGAATCTGGAAGAAACTCTTAAATAATTATCATTATTTACCCACCTGATTCGAGAAGCAATACACACACACACACACACACACACACACACACACACACACACACACCAACAGATTTTCATCACCAGCATGTCTCTATTCTTGTACATATTTACTAGCTCTTAGAAATAAAATGTTACTCTATTTGCTCTCCAGTTCTTTCATTTCTATCCTGTTTATTGCCATTTTAGTGTATTACAGTCTATGATACTCACCAGTCACCTTACTCCATGCAGATGGATGGTAGATACACACCCTGGGTAGTAGTGAATTCCCTGGGACATCTTAGACTGGAGAGGCAACTTGCAAATATTTATGAAAGCAAGAGGAAAACTGGAGAATCTACTTATGTTTTAAGTCAGATTAAACACATTTTTATGGGACTGCTGCTTATTATAGTTTTAAAAACTGATTTTGTAAGTGCTCTCAGACTATGCAAAATAAGCCATGTAAGAGCATTTGCGTGGAATGTCCTGTAAGAATAATTATAACACCAAATTGTAAAGATATTGTCAATGCACAATATTAAAGTAGAAAATCCCAGATCTTCATTTTTTTCCTGAGTTATTTCATTTAGAGTATAAAATAGAAAAATTAAATTATCTATCTAAATATGCAACCAATAGCATTCCCCTTGAAATCACGGTTATTAAAGCCACACACCACTCACTAGAGGGTTACAATTTAGCAACTGCACACAAATTAGGCCTGCCTGTAGGGCTCACATCTAGGATGTGACTGATTCTTTGAGACAATATCCACAATGCTGCCCAATTCCCTACCCTCACAGAGCTTCCATTCTAGCAGTGGGGGATCAACAAGCAGTCAATAAGTAATTACCTAAGGGGAGGATCAAGTGTTAGGAGAAAAATGAACCAAGGTTAAGGGATAGTACTCCTTATCCCCAATCACTTCCAACACTGAGCAATTTCCTTCTACATGACTCAGTCCCAAATGTAAAAGTCTTTCCTATTTTTGATAAACTCAACAGCTTTTCCCAGACACTATGTTTAGAAATGAATGTGTAATACCATTTACCAAGCACAAACTCCTTCTTGTATAACATCAAAGAGCATCAATGTGTGATAGATAAAGAATATTTTTGCAAGTGGTGGGAAGGGAGATCAAATTAATCACTGTGAAGTTCTTTTGCTAAAGTAGTTTTAGCTACCAGGATTGAAGGGCTTGGGGGGTGACTTGGTGAAGCAGAGTTGGCAAAATGTCTTGCCCACCTGGCTTATCCTTCTAGGAGAAACAGAAAATAAGACTGTTTTCTCATTTAGCAATCAGTGCTCTGAGATCATTGATCATGTTATAATTTCTACCTAAGTTCTACTCTGCACTAATTATGTCATTCAAATGAAAATAATTTTGGGTACAGCAGGAAAGGTGTAGAAGATAAAGACTTGGGTTTCAACTTGACTTCATGATTCCATATAGACATACCATGAACCTTTGCAGTTATTCATAATAGGAAAACAATCCCCATAGTCCCACAGTATATATAAGTCATCAGATGGAAAAATTAGTGTCTATCTAAACAGATGCTTCTCTTTCTAGCCAATGTGACAAAGCAAAACAAGACCTGTATGGTTCACATATGCTGTGTGTTTGAAATAAATGAAGAGTCTACAGTACATTGTAACTTCTCTCTCCCTTTCTTAAATTAAAAATAATAAATAAATCCAATAACCTTATTAAGGGGCACTTTAAGTTTCTTTGACTCTGCCATTCCATACCCTTTTCTCATTTGGTGAAGGGACTAGGTGGATTTAATTCTTCCATTGTACATTTGTGGCTTTCCAATTTTGCTCACAGAGTTTGAGTTCTTAATTATATTTGAATTATAACTAAATCCTCTTGGCTGAAACTTCCCTTTAAACAGTCTTTTTCATTTCATTCCAACCTCTGCACAAGTGAGATGGCATTTGAAAAATACCATTTTTTTTTTGTCATGAGGCCCTTTTCTCTAACACCTAGAAAGGCTTCTGCTTCTTGGAATACAAACCTACCTACAATATCTGTCTAAGATTCTTGTCCCACCTGTCTAAACTTTTCTACCATAAGCACGTAATATGAGCATGTATTCCAGTCTGGGCAGTTAGCTCCTCATGCAATAATCATGCAACTCTCATTTTTAGCTATGTGAATTTGTTTAAGATACTGATAGTGCTGGGGCACCTGGGTGGCTCAGTCGGTTAAGTGTCTCACTTCAGCTCAGGTCATGATATCGCAGTTTGTGAGTTCGAGCCCCTTGTCGGGCTCTGTGATGACAGCTCAGAGCCTGGAGCCTGCTTCAGATTCTGTGTCTCCCTCTCTCTCTGCCCTCCCCCACTCACACTCTGTCTTTCTCTCTCTCTCTCAAAAATAAATAAACATTAAAGAAATTTGAAAAAAAAGATATTCATAGTGCTTGGAATGCCTTTTCCTTTTCTTCAATCCATCACCTAATTCGTACCCATATTTGAAGACCTTAAATTTCATTCATTGTCTCCCATGGATGTAAGGAAGTGACACCCAAATTGGCTGTCAGTTGAATCTTGAAAAAGAATCCAATTGAACCAGCACAGAGACATTCCTACGGCAAAATGCTTTTTCCAGGTCTTTGATAAAGAGGAAGTAGAAATTCCTAAGAGAACTCCATTTTATGCTATCTGTAGTTTGTTGTGTGTAAGTAAAAGAAAGTTAATTGCCTAGAAATAAGTTTGTAGCTCTTATTCCAGAGTGTAGATTCAGATTCAGCCATTTTCAAATCATTCTTTGGTTTTCTCCATGAAATCATCAGTTGAAGAACCTTCTGGGTATTTTGATAGATAAATATCCAGATCGTGTATACTTTATTACCTGACCCTACAACTAAGATTCAGGTGTCCAGTGGATAAGCAGTAATACTGGTATACCGCTGCATTAACAAGCCTAATTTATGGTGGGGTATACCACAAATTAAAACTGGACACAATAATGATGGCCTATGAGCAAAGGAGCACTGATACAAGACTGCACTATGACCCAGGAATGTAACGGGAGAGAAGCAATCTCTCTCCCTCTCCATCTCTCTCCCTCATGCTCTTTCTCTACCTCTCATTTTGATGTGCATTTCCACTACATGTTTTACAAGCATTACTTTAGATCTGGGGAAGACAACTCATAATATCATATTATTTCATTATAGTAATATTGTGGCACTACACATACATCACACTAATAAAATGAAGACTAAAAACATGAAATTTGACTTGAAATTCATGACACAATGGAATAGCTTGGGAGCAATTCAAAACAATGACAGTAACTTCTGTCTTCTTTCCCTATATGCTATTATTTTTGGTAAGTGGAATCCATATTCCCACACAAACTAGAATTGCTAAACTCTTAATAGCATCCCCATGGTTTTTCTTCTTACCACGATGCCTTCACTGATTTCATCATAGTTCAAGCATAATAAGGAATCATCATTTGTCTCAGGAGCATGAACTGATTGAGGCTATTTCTACATTCACAGCAGCCTGGCTCTGAAATAACTCTTCTGTCAATCTACCTACCAGCTTTCTGCCGGCAGCACAACTGCTATACATAAACTCTCCCTATGCTGGATAATTACCACAAAGCATCCAATTCTTTTCCTAATAAACTTTAAATTCCATAATTCTATTAATTTGTTACTCAAAAAAGCTGTTTTCTGCTTCTAAAATACATTTAGCCCTAGGTAACATTTTGCAGAAGATTATTCTAGATGTTGCTCATCTATAATCCATGAATTTTTTTTTCTGATTTAATGAGGTACTATATATCTGTATGAATTCATTTTTTTTTTTCAGTTACAGGTAACACAAACCTCCAAATAATCAAGGCTGAAACCAAAGGACTTATTCTTCTTTTTCCAGGTCTTGGTAAAGAGGAAGTAGAAATTACCAAGAGAACTCCATTTTATGCTATTTGTAATTTGTTGTGTGTAAGTAAAAGAAAGTTAATTGAGGTAGGTAGACCAGAGGTGCTATGATGACTCTATATTTTTGTCTGCCATTTAGCACGTGGTTTGTATAATGAAGTCTACCTTAGGGATCAAGATGGCTGGTGCCTGGAGAATTTCAGGCAGCAAGAAAAAGGAATAAGGGGCCTGAAGAAGTACATCTTCCACCTGAGTTAGCCTTCCTGGCATTTCTCTATATTACTTCGCTTGCTTCTCACTGGCAAGGGACAAAGGGAAGTGCAGTCTTCGAGCTGTGTGCCTCACTCCTCTGAAAATAATGAGGGATCTGTTAACAAAAAAGAGGAGAACAGATATAGAATAGGCAACCATTAATTTCTCTCATAACATTTTTACCTTTTTAAGTTCCTGCCAGTTGAGACTGCATATTATAATGGAATGATCACAGCCTTTGGAGTCAGAGGATCTTGCTTCAAGTCTTGTTTGTACCTGCCTTTTATGAGGTGCATCACCTTTGGCATGTCACTATCTCTGAATGTCTTATCTCTAAAATGGAGATTATAATAATATTTATTATTTCACAAGATTAACATGAAAGAGAATATGATGTGTATGATGATGCTTTACAAATAGTTCATTTTACATGGGTTATAATTATGTCGCTAATTTTTATGTATGACTTTGCAAGTATTTGTTTTAGCTAAGAGAACTATGAAAGGAAAAAAAAATCAATACAATTATTCTCTACTCCTGTGGTCTCTAAGGTTGCTTATGCTTATTTCAGACAATGCAGGAAGAAAATATGCATGCTTTGGTGCATACTGAGTAAAAATAAAAACTCATCTAGAGTAGTGAGCCACAGAAAGTTGTTAGTTTAGCAGAGTAGGCAGGGAGTGTGAGGGCCTGAATGCCAACTTTCTCTACTTGACAACCTTATGTGAAACCGGTACTAATGAATAAGTAGGTTCATGCATAGCTCTTATAGCAGAGACTGCTGATTGCCTACCCAACATTAATCTCCCTAATTCATCTTCCTAAAAACCTTGATTTTATTCCAGTATTGCCTTCTGATGATACAATTGAATAACTATATTTATTAGAACAATATGGAGACTTATTCATATTTCTCATGAACTGGTTACATTTGCCAAATATTTTCTCCACCTATTTTTTTTTAAAAAGGCAAATGGTTAAGGAAATTTTCTAGTATAATTAGTACGATAAAATGATAAATTGCCAAACAGTGGTTTATCTTCCCAAGAGGAGCCACTAAAAATTAATGCCTGTGCATATAATTCATTTGATTTACTTTATAGGACCATGAAGTTCAGAGAACTATATACTTTTGAAGTGGAAAAAAGTTATTTTCTTAAAAAATTTCCTTCAGTATCTTCCGTCTCAGTTTGTTAAATAAGTACCCATATTATATTGACTTATGTGACCTGCTATACCTCTTCCCTAAAATGCTTTCTGTCACAGACAAAATGCTAATACCCATAATATGTAAAACTTATAGAAATCCATAATAAAAATAGCAAAGGCCTAAATAGATAAAAAGATGAAGAAGATAGGCAGATAATTCTCTGGTATATGTTAAAAGTGTTTCAAGAAAAAGGGAATAGTCAATCATATTTCAAATTCTGCTGAGATGTCACATGAAATGTGGAGTGAAAAAGAGCCACTGAACTAGAAGCACGGACACTGTTACTCTCTTGGATGAGTGTGATTTTGGTGGAAATATGAGGCAGCAGTCTTCCTGAGACAGGAAGCTGAGGTAGCTGAGGAAATACAGACTAGGAAGATAGACAATGCTTCTAAAAACGTCTGTGAATGGGGTGCCTAGCTCAGGTCATGATCTCATGACTTATTAGTTCTAGTCCTTCATCGGGCTCTTTGTTGTCAGTGCAGAACTCGCTTCAGATCCTCTGTCTCCCTCTGTCACTACCTGTCTCCTGCTCCTACTCTATCTCAAAAATAAACCAAACATGAAAAAAAAAGGTCTGTGAAGATGGCAGAAGAGAAACATCAACACACGAGAGACACTCGCTCCAGAGCACAAGTTTAGAGTTGTACCTTATATAAAGGAATGGAATGGAGATTTCATAAAATTAATACCTGTGATGTAGAAAGAATGGCTGCAGATACACGTACATTTTTATATTAGGTAGTGGGAAACTAATTTGAGGAAAAAATTCACTTTAGGGACTGTGAAAACAAAAGTGAAGAGGAGATACCACTGAGTACTAAAATATTAGTTTTTAGGAAACCAAGGAAAATATTTAAACTTTTCTTCCATTCTCAATATGATTAAAGATTATTTGGCCCCTACAAAACAGAAACAGAACATCCTATGGAGAGAAGAATCTGATACACACAGCAACAGGATAAAATAAGAAGTGAGAAAAGGGAAAGCCTAAGGAGATTAAAACATACAATAGAAAAATTCAAGTCTGTTCCAGAGTTAATAAAGAGCCGATTAGAATTATTGCTGTGGAAGCTCATACAGCAATGTGGGGGAAAAAAGAAAGAAAATGCTGACATTCTTTCCTAAAATATAGAAGAAAAGAACAAAGGGATGAAAATAGTAAGGAAGAAAAGAATGCACATGAGAGATGGTCAGAGGGGAAGTCAGCACTCAGGTGTTCTTGAAGAGGAAGCATAAGGATTTGAATAACAATAATCAAAGAGTATGATTGAAAACACTTTCCTGTGCTTAGAATATTTGAATATATTGTTTACATAGGCATATATAAACAACTAATGTCTCAGAAATAATCAATGGAATTATATATTTAAATAGAAATATATGTATTGAAAAATATTTGAACACAGAGATTAGAAAAAACCCATGCAAGTATTTTGCAGGCAGAATAAATAAATTTCCTACCAAAATATACAAGTGTGACTAGTATCAGATTTCTACCTTGCAAAGTAAAGCTGCAGATTTGAGTGGGAAATGTTATATCCTAAGGATTTTGTCCAGCCAGATTTTCCATTTATGTGTGCTAGTATATAGAAAACAACAACAACAACAACAACAACAACAACAACAACAACTTCTCAAATACATGAGCCTAAGAAAACATAGTATCCTTATACTCTTGGGGGAAAAAAGTAGTAACTTCTAAAGGAGTAACAATCAAACTAGCACCAGACTTCTCATCAGCAACACTGAATTGCAGAAGATAATTCCGCACTGCATTCAGAGTTCTGAAGGAAAATGATTTCATACCTAGAATTCCATAGTTACCTGAAGTATCAATCAAATATGAGGGCAAGAACTCAGAAAATTGACATCAATTTTCTTGTGAAAGAAGAAATGTAAGGAAGAGGGGAACTAACATAGGAAACTCAGGGGTCCAAATTCCAGTTCAAAAAAAGCAGTAAGCTGATAATGAAAATACGCAAAAGGGTAGTTTAGCTTTCCATGGGGAGTTGGTATAGTAAGAAGCTGAGGAAAAGAGAATTTCCAGAAAGCCAACAACAACAACAGTTCAAGGAAAGCCATTAGAAAGATAATTTTTTTAATGTCCTTTAGATTTTTCACTCAGAAATTTGTTGGTTATTTTATATTTTGGTATCCTGAACAAATACATGTCAGTGGGGAACAGGTTGTAGATTGAAAATATGTCTTGTATGTAAATCCAACAATTTGTTCATCAATCCCTATGAGCCCTTCTAGCACTGAAAAAAAAAAAAAGGTTAAAATGGATTTATTTATTACTAAGGAACATGTTTCCTTTCTGAAATAATTTAACTAACTTACCTAAGAATAACAGTATCTCTAAGTTCTGATTTCTTGACATTTCAATTTCAGATGCCTCAGAATTCTGCTCCCTCGGTGTGGCAAGCACACTTGTAAAATATCCTGCTCCTACTAAAAAGATGTTTGGTTTCAACTATCTCAGTGGCCAAATTTAACAACTTCTCTGTAGACCTAGGAAAGTCAGAGGCACAGAAATTCCAAGGAGGAGCCAGAAGACTCACTAAAACTTTGATTTCACCTTCTGATTTGTGCATGAAATATACATATGCAAATATTGCCAAAAGTAGTGTTTATGAGCAAGTGTCCTGTGATATCTATTAGCTGTAAATAGGTGATATTTCCAAATAAAGAGGGTAGAAGTTGGAATATTTGGCCAGGAGAAAAAACACTTTAGAATTTGAACATGAGCATGCAGGTATATGCATACACATGCACACACACATAAGTACACACACAAAAAAATCAGTGCTATTTTGTATCTCAGCTGACTCTCATAATATTAGAACCTGACAATCATATTGAAAAGTCATTAACCTAATGCTTCTTTTCTTTTCAGCAACAAAACAAGTGGCACAATTCCATAATGACTTTATTTTCCGATTTACTAGG
Organism: Panthera leo; assembly: GCF_018350215.1. NCBI lineage: Eukaryota > Metazoa > Chordata > Mammalia > Carnivora > Felidae > Panthera > Panthera leo. The sequence continues at coordinate 65,209,176 of NC_056684.1, read as the reverse complement.
TCATGCATGTTATTTGAAAAAAGTACAATGAAAAAAATTTTAACACCACGAGATTGAATCTCATTTGAAAATCTTGTATGGCTAAAATGAAAATGTTGTTTCAAGCAGGATGTAGGGAGAAGATAAAAAGGTAAGCAGAAAATAAGTATGATATTTAGTTATCCTTCAAATACTAAGACTTTGCTGCTTTATGCTATTCATACGAAGCACTTTATACATAGAAAGCTAATTGCATGATTTTAATTATCCTCTGATATTGGCTATTGGCTGTCTTGTGAATAGAGTTCATAAAGTAAATCCATAAATAAAGCTTCCTTTCTCTGCCCCCTACCCTTTACTTTTCTGTTGTCCTTTATCAGAGCACCCACTTCACATTAAACACACACACACACACACACACACACACACACACACACACACTCAGAAGAATCAAAAGCAGTACAACCCAAATGCTCCTCGATCCATCCCAACCGGGTCAGATTTTAACTTCATTAAATTGCTGTCATATGGTGGCTGCTGACATACATCAGGCTTGGAGAGCTTCACTCATCAGGTATTCTCTAAGATTGTTAATAAGAACAGCAACTCTCATTAGGGGTTCCCCAAAAGCAGCTAATTAAGGGACAAAGGTTGCTCAGATTGTGACAATTACACCTGTAAGGTCCCTGTAGAAACACCCAAATCTCTAACAAACCTATGTTTGGTTGCTTAGTACAAGAAATAAAGAGCTCGTCCATTAAAAAAAAAAATGAGAGGCAGAAACTGTCAACCATTTGAAAAGCTTTACGAAAATGATCATCCAATTAGTGGCTATGATCAAATCAGGCATGAACTCTCTCTGGATGGCTCCATAATTTTCCTTCTTGCATGGTGTAATTTCATATAGCTCAAATGAACTCGTGAGAGGTAATTCAGTTCCAAACAGTTTTCTCATCACTGCTAATTATACTAATACATTGAAATGCCTCCTACAAAATGCATGAGCCCTTTAAGCCACCTCATTAATGTGATATAATTTTTGCCAGAATATATATCAAACCTATTATCACCACAGGTTTTCTTCGGCATTTTTTTTTTCAAAATGTCTATCAAAAGCTTAAAAAGTAGATTTCTTTGGGCTGGTCGTCTCATAATTAACTGTTTCTTTGAACTACCGTTGTCTATTGTAGTATTTTTCAACGCCACTAACAATCTTCAGTATGATATCCCCCAGACCCACCGGTTTCTTTTTCCTCTCGGAGTATTTGATTCCTTAAATCTTTTTCCCCGTTGTAGCTGATTCTTTAAATGGCAAATGGTGCATGCAATAATGTGCAAAAATGAGTTATACAAACTGAAAGCAGGGGTGTAAAAAGAAGCATCATCTGAAACTAAAATAAAGACAGATTTTATGGTATTTATGTCAGTTAATTTAACTGCTGGTAGGGGCTTTTGTTGAAACATGAGTTAGTTCCAGTGTTTAACCTTGCAGTATTAATTTATGCTTTATGGCCTGAGTACTTTATCATTCCCTCCTTGGGAAGACAGTTATCTCATTAGCCAGAATTTAATGAAATGCAAGGATACACTTCTTAATTTCAAAGATTACTATAACACAAATCAGGTGTAAATCTCAGACTGACTGCCCCCTTCCCTTGCCTGTTTAAAAAAAGAGAGAGAGAGAGGTTCATTTTGCAATCATATCACAGAAATTCATCTGGTGGAATACATTTCATCACAGCTATTCGAAAGGCATCTCTCATCTGTAAAAGTTGGTTTAACTTTGCATCCGGCAATATTGATGGCCCTTTAGCTACTATAAAGTTTTCAGGGTTGACAATTCATTATTCACCATCACAATTAAAAAATAAAATGTTGATAAGATTACCAATTCCCTAGACTTATTCAAGCATGGGCATGAACTCTTAACCACATTTTGACAAAACTCAATTTCATAGATAGTACCAATATATTTTGTTACAACTGATTTTTCCAAATTAGCAGACATTTTCCTTAAGAAGGTAAACATGTCCTGAGATTTTGAATTGTTAAATAAACAAATACGTATCAGTTTAAAATATGAGACAGGTTATCGGCCCTAAAGCAGCAAAAATACTTAGGTTATAAAACTGTCTGCAATGACCTTTGTTTTCTAAGAGTTCTACAACATCTGAACATTTAAATAATCTACCAGTTAGTTGCTGATTCTGGCAAAGATTCTCCACTTTTGTGTTTCTGGGCTTTTCTTCATGCTGTCTCCTTTGCTGACATGCCTCTTCTGGTCTGTTAAATCATCTATAGCACAATCCTGGGTCTGTAACATCACCTGAATCACCTACGATGATGATTAAATTTGAGAACACTGGGTGGTATTTAGGTTTAGAAATGGATGAATGAATGAATGGTATATAGATATAATGAATTTTTATTAATTTTGAATATATCTTTCCTAAACAATGAGAGAACAGGAGTTTATATATTACTTGACTGTCCAAACAATACTTTACTAAGCAGAACTTGGCAAATGAGTGACTCCCTCTGGTTTGCTATGTTAATTGGGGAAAAAATAATACTAACAGTAACTTAAAATCATACATTTAGGTAGCTATTCTCTTATGCAAGTGGGTATGTGTGTGTTCTTTGTAAGGATATGTGGGTGTGTCCATTTATGTTTAAATACCTGCAGAAAACACATATTTATTATCACAGGTATAGGCTTTATTTTAAGGAAGTGACCAGTAAACTCTTGAACAGAGATGCATGACATTTGGTTAAACAGCTACTGGAATTCTTTTTCTAATGTTTTTATATACTTCCTCGTGCTAAAAATGTGAAAAAAATAAAACATGATATAAGATGTTGTAAACAACACTTCCTTGATCCAGAACCAGATTCCCTGGTCAGAGTGTGGGGATTTGGATTTAGGCAGATGTATGTTCAAAAAAGATTTTTTTTAAAAAGTTCCATTTCTGTTTATTCAGAGCATTAACATAAATACACCTTAAATATTACAAATATTTATGTACAGGAATGACCACTCCCCAAGATTGAAAAATGGCCCAGAAAAAAAGAGCCCCCAAAATATAGTCTCCGAACTTTTTGAAAAAGCCCTGGATGATTCACAAAGACAGAACCAAGCTCTCGATGCATTTTCTTTTTTTAAAAAAAATTTTTTTTTAATGTTTTATTTATTTTTGAGACAGAGAGAGACAGAGCACAAGCAGGGGAGGGGCAGAGAGAGAGCGAGACACAGAATCTGAAGCAGGCTCCAGGCTCCGAGCCATCAGCACAGAGCCCAACGTGGGGCTAGAACCCACAAACTGTGAGATCATGACCTGAGCCGAAGTTGGACGCTTAACCAACTGAGCCACCCAGGCGCCCCTCGATGCATTTTCTTCAACACAGTTAACAAACACTGCACCTAGATCACTTTGGTCAATGCTAGAGGAAAGAAAATGATGTGGAAAATTCCTATCCAGCTTTGGTGCTGAGCACCCAGGCTTGACCTGTGTGACCCTGTGGACATCATTTCCTGAATCGCTTGAAGAGTGGGTACACGTGCTTCGTGGGTCTTGCCCCATGAAGAGCAGAATTCCATGTACATGGGGTGGTCGGTCCCAGATACAGAGCTCATTGTGCCACAGTGCCGAGATACCTGGCTGGATTTGGAACCAAATTCTCCTGCCACCACCTCTTCCTCAGCATCCAGGTCAGTGGCTGCCAGGACTTTCTGTAAGAGCTGCTGCTGCTTTTCTCTCGTGGAAAATGCCAACTCTTCGTCCTGCATGCCACCAAGCTGAAATTAATGTCTTACTAGCTATGTAATGTTAGAGAAATCACTTAAATTTTCCTCGTTTGTAAAATGAGATTAATAAAACGTACATTTTTTAGAATGAAATTTATTTAGAACAGTTTTATATTTATAGAGAAATTACAAAGATAGTACAGAATTCCCTTATAATCTAAACCTAATTTCCCCTATTATTAATATCTTACATTTGTATGGTATGTTTGTTACAATTAATGAACCACTACTGGTATGTTATTACTAACTAGAGTCCACACTTTATTCAGATTTCCTTAGTTTGAAACCAATGACCTTCTTCTGTCCCAGGATCCCATCCAGGATACCACATTACATCTAGTCTACATGTTTCCTTATGTTTCATTTGACCACAACAGTTTCTCAGCATTTCCTTGTTTGTTATAACCTTGACAGTTTTGAGGTACACCGGTCAGATATTTTGTAGGATGCCCCTCTACTGAAATTTATCTGATGGCCTTATAACTGTGGTTTTTGTTTTGTTTTGTTTTTAGAAAAACTGGGATGCCCAGGTGGCTCAATTGGTTAAGCGTCTGACTTCGGCTCAGATCATGATCTCGTGGTTCGTGAGTTCGAGCCCCCCCATCAGGTTCTGCACTGCTGGTGAAGAGCCTGCGTGGGATTCTCTCACTTTCCCTCTCTCTCTCTGCCCCTTCCCCACTTGCACGCACCCTCTCTCTCTCTCTCAAAATAAAAATAAACTTAAAAAAAAAGAGGACGGTGGTAAAGTGTGCCATTCTCATGACATCATTTCAAAGTCATGACTTATCACTCTGGCTGAGAAACGCACCTTTTAAACAAGATTAAGGCAAGTAATACACGTGAAAGCATACCCACACATCACCCGGAGCATAGGAGGGGCTCAGTGATCCTTGATTTCTTCTTTGCTCTTCCATCTTAACATTTGTATTAAGTTGTTATGATATTTTTTGTTCAGTTAATATAATTTGACTTTCCTACAACAAAGTACACTACAATGAAGTTTTCAGGATGAACTGGGTTTCCATTTAGAGTGTTTAATTTAAATGAAGTGCTAAATAGACATTGTTAGAAGAGAGTCTAACTTTCTACAAGGGCAGTTCAAGGGCGCTGAATATTACAACAATGTCTAATATAATGTGATTAACTATCTCCTTTGAAAGCAGACATCACCCATGAGCTACATTATAAACAGATATCTCATTCTTTATTTCTACCCGCCAGTTTATCAAATTTTTGGGAGCTACAACCTACTGGTTGTACTATCAGACAAAGAATTTAAATTTCTAGGTTCTCTTTTTAGTTCTTTCAATACATTTCTGCTTGGCCTTAAAAAAAAAAAAAACAGGTTTGGGACACCTGGGTGGCTCACTCAGTTAAGTGTCAGACTTTTGGTTTGAGCTCAGGTCATGATCTCACAGTTTGTGAGATCAAGCCCTGCACTGGGTTCTGTGCTGACAGCGCAGAGCCTGCTTGGGATTCTTTCTTTTGCTCTCTTTCTTCTCCTTCCCAAGTCTCTCTCTCTCTATATCAAAAATAAATAAATAAAATTAAAAATAAAATAACAGGGTTGGGGTACCTGGGTGGCTCACTCAGTTAAGTGTCCGACTCTTGGCTTTGGCTTAGGTCAGATCTCACGGTTCACGGAATCCAGCCCTGAGCTGACAGCACAAAGCCTGCTTGGGATTGTCTCCCCCGTCTCTCTCTGCTCCTCTTCTCTCTCTCAAAATAAATAAGTAAACATTAAATTTAAAAAAAAAAAACGGGTTTTTACCTTCACCTAGCCTTATCATTTATTTATGACCTGAATTTGAGTAGCTACCATAAGCTGATTTTTCACCTTCAGTAAGCTTGTTCTCCAGCCACATAGATGGGCCCATGTACTCTGGACCTCTTGTCACAACCATCATCATGCCTATTATTACTTGTATAATGTCTATTTGCTCAACTAAACCATGAGTTCCTTAGAAGGAGGAACCAACACTTGTTTATGATGTATCCCCAGCACCTAGCACATGGCTTGCACACATTAGTACTATGATTCTTTTTGAATAAATGAATTAACTTTACTAATTCACTAATAATTTACAAATGCCTTCATATTTATTTTTCACTTAATTTCTCAGAACTATAAGATGAGTAAGCAGGCTCTTGGAGGTTAAATGATTTGTCCAAATTTATCCCAGTGTGGCTTGGTGCCAGGACTCAATACGGCTTCTTTTGATTTTGTATCCCGTGTCTTTATCACTAGAAAAAGATGCTTCTAGTCAAGGCATTATTCTAGGTAATGTGAGGTATATGAAGAAATATAATCAAATCTACTTCCTATGGGTCAAAGGATGAATTAATGTATTTTGAACATATTATTTAAAAGAGGTGTTATGGAAGCATAAGGTATATTAGTACTGAGTGCTAGAAAGGCATTATTGATTTAAAGGAAATAAATACATATATATATTTTAAAAAGAGTCCTCAGCCAACATGTCTTAAAGGGTATTATACGTAATGTATGAAAAGTGCTTGGAGATTGACAGTTAGAACCCAGGCCTGGTTTGTGAGCTGGGAGCTGAATGCCTTTCCATGGATCTCCCTGGGTGAGTTCCTCTGATGCCCTTCCAGCCCCAGTGCAGCTGGCTTTGAAAAAAGTCCAGGAACTTTCTAATACAGCAATAGGAAGTTGGACAATTCACTGTGATTTACTTCATTCGAAGGACTTTAATTATTTTAAAATTTTAAGTGAGTATTTGGAATAATATATGCTGATGCTCACAGGTTATTACATAGGCATGAGTTACATAGCTGAAAAATAATAATACAACCTTGACTCTACATTGTTCTCTTTCTCTTTTTTTTTTCCAATTTTTTTTAACATTTATTTATTTTTGAGACAGAGAGAGAGACAGAGCATGAACGGGGGAGGGGCAGAGAGAGAGGGAGACACAGAATCAGAAGCAGGCTCCAGGCTCCGAGCCATCAGCCCAGAGCCCAACGCGGGGCTCAAACTCACAGACCGCGAGACTGTGACCTGAGCTGAAGTCGGACGCTCAACCGACTGAGCCACCCAGGCGCCCCTTTCTCTAATTCTGACAACTCCCATGCTTTTTTTTCTCTCAAGGGCATTACTCCATGAATACCCAACAAATATCTCACACTTTATTCCGATTTCCTTAGTTTGAAACCAATGTCCTTCTTCTGTCCCAGGATCCATTCAGGATACTAGTGGGTCCTTTCCTTCTTTCCTCAAGTTAGGTTTATCCTGGGCTCAGGAGACAGGCTGGGTCCAGCTCTTCAGGCTGTATTAAATGTAAAATTACCAGGTCAGCCTGGTTTGGAGACATCAATGTTGTCTCCCTTCAGTTACCTCTCAATTCACTGTAGTTCTCCGGCTACCTTTGATCTGGCCAGTTACATAGCCTGGATATGTTTGTTAATGGCAGTAAACACTTCAGCTATGGATGCCTGAGTGGGATCACAGTTTAGAACTCATCATATTAACTGCTTAAAGAAGTCCACTATTGGTTTTGAGACGCTTCTTTAAAATTGGTAGTATGTCCTTTGTTATTCCACATATTAAATTTGTCAGTTTCAGGAATGGATTTAAAGATCAAAATGAAAATGGAAAATAAGAGACTATTTTTCATTCTATCTGAATGAATGATTGGTAGTTTTGGGTTATCTATAGGTCATTTATCTATTGGAAGTTCTAAAAAGATTGATCAAATGGTTGTTAGGAAACATTTTGCAAAGAGATGTAAAAATGTGTATGATTTTTTTAAAATTAAAAAGTATCTTTTGGCACCTGGAAAGGTCATAGTTCGGTCCCAATTATGGTGAATTACTTGGGAAAGCCATTTCTTGTGAAATTCAAGCTGCCGTTTATCATAGAAACAATACTTATGACGCAGTTACCTTTCTGGAACCCTGTGCTGCATTGTTATCTGTATGCACTGCACTTCAGGAAGTGGACAAACATTTATTATCCTAGATAAAAATCCCAACAGATAAATAATTTAGCTGTTTGCCTCTACTAAACAGTTTTAATTCAATCAATGGGTTATGTGAGTTTGCCAAGTAATTAGAAAACCTCTTGATTTTCTTTATATGCTTTGGAAAGTATTTCGATAGATGATGAATTTACTCTTCTGACTTTCAATTTGTCTTAGGTATTTCCTATTATAAATATTTTATTTAACTGATATTCCATGACTTCATATGGATCATTTTTGAAGTGGAGACTGTAAAGTTTAAACAGAGAAAAGATGCTAGGGCAAGATGGTACCTTTTACTAGGAGCAGAAAGACGGCCCATAAAGGTCTAATCTTGACACTAATTCTGCATCACACAATTTGACCATTAGCTCTAAAAGATCTCACTCTATATAAACAAGATGGAATTTATTTCACATAATCTCACCCCTAGTTGCATTAAGTTTAAAATGTTGATTTATTTGGTCGGGCTACTGACAAGTGTAGAGTGGGCTGACCATAAAACTATATTTAGATCTAATTCTTTGAGGGGTCAAAGGGTGACAATTTATCCACTTAGTCTTGTAGGAATTAATTTTTCGATTTGACTATTCATAGCATCATTAATGAAGAAAAGCTGCAAGAGAAAACAGACCATTTTCAGGAATGTGATTCAGAACATTAACACCTTAATTTACATAAAATTAGTTACATACTGCTGCGGTAATTTAATTTGTTTGACCAGTACTTTGCAACTGTGAAAAATAGATTCAGAAAGGCCAGACAACTGAGTTCTACATATTTTCTCCAAATGACTAGTCTCAGAATCATATGAAACAGAGAGAATTAATTACAAGACAATTCAGAATACCGTAGTGGCAGCTTTGAAATGCACGGATTAGAAATACATTCTTCTTTTTTTTTTTCCCTCCTTCAAAAATCTTCATAAAATGCCTGCTTCATGCCTGAAATAACTTCCATATTTTTCCTAGGTTTCATTACAGTTGCATAAGTAAAAATAATAAAACTAAAATTGTATGATATGCATGGCTGCCAGATAAAAACCTGAATCAATCTGGGTTTACTAATAGTAATGTTACTTAGTGTAACCACAGGCATAAGCAAGGCCCCAAATAGATAAACTAATGTCATAGGTGTTAACCTGTTAACATCCAAAACTCAACCATTCATACTTCTTTCAGAAGCCAAGTATAATTATTTGAACTTTAAATAATTAAGTGATTTCCCTTAAAATTAGTGTGAACATAACAAAGCATTTCATTTTCCTGTATTTGTGTTTTTCTTACTTTCTTGCCTGTCAAATAAGTTTTGGACTTTAAAATATCTACTTATAATTCACAACTTTTTTTACTATCATTTTCACCAAAGGCTGTACTCAACACTTCCTTCTTCCTAACATACCTTCCACATAGGTCCTACTCATGATTCTGCAAGTAGGATATTCTTAAATTGCTGCTTTATCTTAAGTCTCTACTTCACAGCCACGTTTAATTAACTAGGGTAATCATTTTCTTCATATTTTTCCCCTACCAGCTTATGGGTTCGAAGATAAATGATTTGGTTTCAACTCTGTTTTATATTTTCTATGTAATTAGGAAAATAATTTGGTTGTCTGGTCTATCATCAAATGCCTGGTCTGTGCCAAGATATTATTGATACGGTCAAAAGTAGCCTAGGTTAATGTAGAAGGTAATTGCTATCCAAAGTTTGCTACTAACAAAAGCATTTATTTTTTTAAATACATTTTGAATGGTCTAATTGAATTGATTTTTTAAATACATAGGATAATTCTTAGATTATTATTGATACTCTGTCAGTTTATAAATCATTTGCAACGCAGGAAAGGAAATTCAGTCTTATCATTCCTCTGTCTCTATGACAGAAGGGTGAGGATAAACCAGAAAAAAAAAAGTATAAAACTACAAATATTTTTTTCTTTTCCAATACATCTTTTTCTAAATTCTAACTAGATCTAGATTGTAAATCAAACAATAACTTTCAGTTATCCTCTAATCTTATTGTCATGCAGATATCTCTTCCTGGTGACTTTCCAGAATGGAATGCAACATGGTGAACTGTTAGATTTGAGCTTGATTTTGCTATCAGCTAGCTCAGTGACCTTGGGTAAGTTCACTTATAATTTCTGAGTCCTGGTTTCCTCATGGGTGAAATGAAGGTTTTACACTTGATGGTCTGTAGGATCTCTTCTGGTTCACTAAATTCAGCAACTGATACAGTACTTTTATTTGTCTGTTTGTTTGGAACATTTAATTTTTCCTAAAGGATGGCAAAGTTGAATATCGACATGATTGTGGACATAGTTGAGGTGGAAGGGCAGTATCATTATAAAAGGTAGATTCCAAAACGTGAGGCAGAGTTAAGAATGGACATACAGACAAACTGTCAGTTGCCTTTGCCCTATTTTTTCCCATTAATCTTTGACTTTGGTCTTCTTTCCAATGGAATCCCAAGATAAGAATAGGGCTATGGCAGACGGTTATTTAGTATCAAAATCCACTTTATCTAGACTATGTTTTGCTAGTGTAGAGTTGCCCCAAGATTATAGGAGTAAGGCAAATCATTCACTGTCTTTTGAGTTCAGTGGCCTTGTAATATCATGCCTCTTCTAAAATAATAATATTAATAATGGCCATGATAATCATAAAACATTGGATTCCTAAAATATAACTATAATGACTGTTTCTGTTAATGTACTTATATCATCACATTGCTTTTCTATTAAAAGGCCCCTTTCCAGAAATAGTATATACTCCCAAATAACGTTTGCTTCAAAATAAACCAAATTTCAAGAGAATCAAAATCAATGAAGATAATTTAAAAAGAAGAAGATAGTTTCCACAAATCAGCTGTCTGGTCTAGTCGGCAATATTCCACAAGCCCTGGAAAGCTTCCTAAGCTAGTCATTTGTCAGCGTGCAGGTCAAATGATTTGCTGAATCTAACTTTCATCGATCAGATGCCGTTTTAGGGAGCATGCGCTGAACATTCCTGATAAAATGATAAGACTCTACTTGAATAATACATAGTTTCTAGCCCAAGCTCTAACACACATTCTCTCTCTCTCTTTCTCTCTGAGAGCTTGTCAAACCTATAATGGAGTAGATAACTGAATAAAAGAGCAAACTTTCATCGTAGCACAAGAGAGTAACATGAAGAAACTAAACTGTTAAATCAAATCCGTGAAATTCATTTTCTTTGTACAACATTAAAATATATTCCATAAAATGGCAGAGCAATCCAATAAAAGAACAGACTCTGAAAAGAGTAATTTGTGTGCAACAAGGTTATACATTTAATAGAGTTCTCCTGTAGTTTTGATCACATTTAGAATTCTATTGCTTTTTGTTAAATTTTCTCAGATTTTTTTTCAAACTTTTCATCATTTCTTTGAAATATATGAACCTTTTAATGTATAGATAATTTATTCAGCACCTACATTTAAATGTTCCGTAGGCGTAATTTTTCTATTAAGTTTTCTTCTACAGCTGCTTTCACTTTGTCTCAAATAGATTACTCATTGTCAACAAATTATAACAGGACTGATCTGTTAGAGTATCAATTCTTAGGTTCATTTCAATATTTTAACTATTTGCATAATAATTTTGCAGGAAGTGAAGCGTCTGTGACTCATTGTTTCAGGAAAATTGTCGGAATATGTTTAATGTTATTAATTGTTACATCCGCAATAAAGCAGAAAATAATTTCTTACAATATGACCTTATGAATATGAACATGAGGCTGTTTACGCTCCTGTATTGTTATTTTTCACAGAAAATATTCCAACAAATTAAGGGTAATTAAGTATGAATGAAGATAGTTCTGTTATTTTTCAAAATGAAACAGTCTTTCAAATTGTTCTAAAAGCACAAGCAATTTTATTTTTCCAATCCTTTTTTTCTATATTTACTAATATTATCAATTAGAAGATTATTTTCACTGGGAATAATATTTTGCTTACAAAAATCCATAAATATGTTTAATACTGTTTATAAAATATCATCTTATCTTAATATGAACTACATGAAAAGTTGTTCTTCCTTAAGCCTATAGTAAATTGTTATTTGATAAAAAAAATATTGATCTATGTAAGGATATAATGCCTATTACAGGAAGAAGTAAGGTCTTTTTAAACACGCGAATGTGGCTGAACACTACAAAGAGAGAGAATATTTTCCTCTTGCATGTTTTCTGCATTCTTTTTCTTCTTTTAGGTGTATATTGGGCTGTTTCCAATTAAGTTAAAATGTGGCATGGAAGTTATCAATCAAATGTAATTATTTTGTGCAAAACAATACCACACGCAAAATTAACATGTGCAACAGGGGAAAGTGTCAGAATGTATTAGTTATTCCTAGGACAGCTCATCTCTTATTGAAGCGATAAAACTCTGGAAACATTGCTCTGGGCTTTCTGGCATCATTCTCTTTTGCCCTTTCTCCTCAGGTTTGCTTACTCAATGGCTACTTTTAAATGTTTCTACAGGATGCAGAAATGGAATCAGAACAAAACTGCCTGTGACATCAATGGTACCTTCCTTCATGATACTACCAGGAATCTTTCATTTCATTTTAGGTGGCACAAACTGATATTCTATGAGTACAACTTTGGCAGATGGTGATGCAGAAGGCAAAGCATGATTCTGAAGTGCCCTGCATACCATTTCCTCATCCCCCATCCTTCTCAACCTCACACACCCTATGTGTGACAAGACTGTGGCTGCCCAGGCTTCTGCTGTGACATCAAGTGGAGATCTGGGTTTTCCCCTAGTCACACAGAGCCACCCTGTCTTTCATTCTTTGAAAGCCTTTTCTCCTGAAGAATTTAACTATGCAAGTAAAAAGTAAAAACAAAATAAATAAAAACACCCATGCAGAAAATAACTGACTAAAACCTACATTTCATGCATTCAGGGATAACAATGTCACACACCAGACTAAGCAGTGAGTTAAAGCAGAGAAGGCAAATCTATAGTACTCTCCGTCCCTACCCATCTAAACATGGGGACTGATCTTACCATTCCTTTTATTAAGTTTGAATGGGGCCCCAGATGCCAATTTCAAACAACATTCCAAGAAGCTTCTTCCAAATTATTTGAATTGACTCACAAATTGAAACCAATATGTCTGAGTTACCGTCTATTGCATCAATGTGTTATGTTTACACTTCAGCAAAAGGCTTCTGATGGCAATGATTAAATCCAAATTAATCGAAGGAACGCTAAGCACCAAGACAAACCAATGTTCCCAGAAGAGGACTTTATGGAGAGCTTCTTAGTCAAGCTATGCCAATCATATGAAATCCTAAAATAATTCTTCTATATAAGATTTTATAAGTAAACAATACAAATAATACAAGTATTCCTTCTACTGTGCTCTTATGCAATATGCATTCCTCTGGGATACCATTTTTTATACTGTGTTATAGCTACCTGCTCTCATCTTCTTTTCTTTTTCCTCAATAGATTCCAGGCACCTTGGAAATAGACTCTGGGCTACCACCTTGCCATACCAGTATTGGTATCCCCAGCACAGGACTTGGCATATTATAGTTGATTACATAGTGTTGAATTGAGTTAAATAATGTAGCCTTATGGAATGTAGTGGCTGGAGGTGATCTCACATATCGTCCAACCTCACTATCTCACTTTACTGTTGATAGGAACTGAAAGCCTCACAAAAGTGGCTTTATGTCCACGCTTTCCGACAGCCTGAATATAAACTTTTCAGTAAGGACTTGGTGATTTGATTCCATTTAGTTCTGCCATATCACTTGCCTCAAATCCCATCCCAGTCCCATTCACCTTGACCCTGCTCACACTGGCTTTATCTCTGTTTCTAACACATGCCAACCAATTTCCCAGTACTGAGTCTTTGGGGGTTTTGTGTCTTCCTAGAAGGCTTTTTGCCTGTGTCAATCCTACTAGCCCCTAAGGTTTCAGCTTAACATTCATTTCCTCCACGTGGCCTTCCTCTGAAGCCTCAGTCCAAATTTGGTTTCCCAATGAATCCTTCAAGTTAATCTTTCTTTAAAACACCCCGTTCTTATTCTTTGTAATTCTCATTTTTCAACTATATATGAAATGTCTATTGCCATGATTAGATTATATGTTACATAAAGTCAGGGATATTTCTTTTCCACCACTGTATCCTCAGCATTTATTTCAGTGCCTGATGTTTAATAGGCACTCATTACATTTTCCTGAAAAATTAGAATAGCAAGTTAATGTCAGAACTATAGCTTGAAACTAAGATATCTATTCTTACTCATTCTTACCCCATGATGATGGCCTTCTTTGAAAACCTATTAATATAAGCTGCACTAAAGAGTTCCATCGAGAAGGAATGGTAGTTCTAAATTTCACTACCCTATATCATACAATTTGTTTCAGATTTTTAATCTTGGATTTAATGACTAAAATAGTCCTTTTTGATAAACCCCTGGGAGTTTATTTTATAAGAATTTCTATCAGGACTTAAGATTTGGCAAGTACTAATCTTCTCTTACCCAAACAGTATGAAAAGTCCTCTTTGACTACAATGGAAGTAAGCCCACACTACACATAGCATGGAAGCATGTTTTAAAGTTAATAGAGAAGTCTTAGCTTCATGACTTCCTTGCCTTCTGATGCTGGGTAAGTTTCTTAAATACTTCTGAGGCTCAATTCTCTTGTGTGTAAAACAGAGGCTGATGATAGTCCTTACCCTTATGTAGCTCCTGTCTGTTCTATTCATTCCTCGATCCCACCTGAAACCTAGAACCAGATTTGTCTCACTAAGCATGTATTAATGAATAAATAACTTAGCGTAGTGAATATAAAATAGGAAATGCTCCATGCATTCTGGCTGCCTTTTCTATTATTATTATTATTTTGAATTTCTCTCAACCATCTGTACATCAAACTGATTACAGTGTCTGATACAAAGTAGGCCCCCACTAAATGGTGGTATGATGCACTAGAGTACTTTTCTAATTCAAATGCCTCTTGGAAGTTCAGTGCATTTTCTTTAACAAACACAACTCCACAGTGTAAACAACCGGATGCCCCAACTATGGAGGCTGACTCTGACACAGTGTCCTTGAAGACTGCTGGTAATTCTCTTTAATTTTCTTAATTCTACTCTAATACAGTATTATAAGAAACAAAACAGATGAACACGGTTGGCGGGAGGGGAAGAGAGAGAAAGGCAAACCAAGAAACAGACTCTTAACCATAGAGAACAAACTGAGGGTTGCTGGAGGAGAAGTGGGTGGGGGACGGGTTCAATGGGTGATGGGCAGTAAGGAGGGCATTTGTTGTGACGAGCACTGGTTGCGTCCGTACATGATGAATCGCTAAATTCTACACCTGAAACTAATATGACGTTGTACCTTAACTCACCGTAATTTACGCAAAAACTGGAAGAAAAAAATAAACGAATGGAAGAGAGTTTGTATTAAAGATTTTCTGAAAAAAAATTTAAAAGCAATCTGATCCATGTATCAGCATAGCATAGTTCAGTGCTGATGGGATTCCAGGCAGGCCACCCCAAAATATGCCACTTGGGCATATTCATCATTTTGAATTAAAGTTACTTAAGAAATAGCCAGTGCAAGAGGAATACTCTGATCTTTCTCCGTCCGCTCAAATTTCGGAAATAAGTTCCTCATAGGAAGGGTGCCCTCCCCGCACATGGAGGGTAGAAGGAATCCTTATTACCACAGATAGGGAAGTTGAGAAGTCAGGGCAGAGAAGTTGTATAAAGAAACCTTGTTACTTCATTAATTTTCTAGAGCAAGCCCGAACTTCTTTGTTTTGTCAACTCCTCACAAATTGTTTCTTTGTCTAAAGTTCTAAAAGCTGCCTGCTTTGGTCAGTTCTTTGATTTTTATATCTCTATGAGCACATACAAAAGTAAAATTTGCTTTTTTTCCCTCCTACTAAAAAATAAAAATAAAAACAATAGGATATAATCAATAAATCTCTTTCACAGTATGTTTCAAAATATGGACAAACACACACTCGTATAAATAAGAATTGTATGAATGTGTGTTGGTCATATACACAAAAAATAAAAGTTGGGAATTTTTAAACGTTATACATAAAACTGACAAAAGGAGACCATTTTGTACTTTGCAAGGTGTTTTCAAGGGATTTCTCCATCCCTGGAACCCTATTTTTATCACTATGGATGCATCTGATTTGTAATTTTTTTTAAAAAATTTCAGTTTGTTTATTTTGACAGAGAGAGAGAGAGAGACAGACAGACAGACAGAGTGGAGGGGGGGCAGAGAAAGAATCCCAAGCAGGTTCCACGCTGCCAGCACAGAGCCCAATGTGGGGCTTGAAGCCACAAACTCTGAGATCATGACTTGAGCTGAGATCAAGAGTCCGATGCTTTACTGACTGAGACACCCAGATGCTTCTGTTACCTTCTTATTTTAAGATTTATTATAGCCTCTTAGCAGAGGATTTGTTATGATTTCGTCAGGGTATCGACATACAAGTTCCTAGGTGTTAAGTTTTGCCATATTCCAAAGTTATCTATAAATTATAAAAATTTGAAGCTCTTAAATATTAAACATTACCTATTTCGGTTGTCATTATCAAAAGATCATAATTGTATTTTATATTGTGGAAGCTTTATGATGCTCATTCTTGTTAGGTAAACATAATGAATCTGCAAAAACATGAATGTGGCAGAAACATATCGATTTCACAGAGGATAGGTGGTGTTACTAAGTTGTTAACAGCACGGGCATTGTCATCAAAACTCTGTTTCCTCATCTGTAAAATGGAGTTAATTAATAGTAACCATTTGACAGAATTGATGTGAGGATTCAATGAAAGAATGCATGTAAAGCATTTAGCATATTGCTTGGCTTATTTTAACACAAAGTAAATGTTAACTTCACAATCCGGCATGGGGAATTGAGGGGGTGTGAAATTTTGTGGTATAAAGTATAATGAGTGCTGTAAAATCCAAGAGCAGAGACATGAGGAGGAGCCATCACTTCTTTCCAAACCCATCTGTGAATATCTGTGTAAGAGAAAAGATTCTCAGGTAAGGGAGTGGGTCTAGAAAGGTCAGGAGGCTCAAAACCTGGCAGAAGGTTGAAATAGGGGTCGGGAGGGAAGACTGCACATTATAAAAAACGTGCCATGGGATTTGATGCCTGTGAAGTGAAAATACTCCTTGTTATAAGTTATCAGTGGCTGCTGTTGATTTGAAATTTAGTGACAAGCCAAGATGTTGCTACAGTCAGATGTTGATCTACAGAGGCAATGGGTCCAACTTCTGGAAAATGTTTTTTTTTCCTATCTGGCAGTAATTTAAGCAGTGTGAAAAACTGTGCAAATGCTCTTTTGGGTCATTATACTTCCATGCATCATCGATAATATATTTGGAGCTGGTAACACATTATCCCTGGTAAATTTATTTGTTTTTCACAAATCATTTTTGAAAATGTCCACACTTTATCAAGGCGGCTCCTTAAATCTAACATATTTATCATATGGAATTTTATTTATTAAATTTTATTTGCTGTCAAGAGAGGCAGACATGAATACAATGTTTAAAAAGATGTCTATTGATGTGAGAAAAAAATGTAAGTCCTGGGGTGGAAGCTCAGTGAGTTGGAGAAATGTAAGCGTCCCCCACATTTAATCTTCACATGACAAAATGCATTATGGTCAAAACAGGATCGTCTCTAAATCAAAGCGTTCCAACATTCTAAAACCTGCATCATGTAAGCCTATGCTTTTAGTTAGGCTTTTTTTTTTTCCCCCTGTGAGCAACCATTTTGTCATAAATGCTACTAGGTCATTGTAAGCCTCTTCTTTCTTACAACACTCTCTTATACGTGGTTATTTCAGATACATTAAAGCCAATTATAATTACCTTGGCTATCTAAAACAACACCTCCTTATGCAAGGGGGATGTGATATACGGGGTGCAACATATACTGGTGTCAAAAGCAAGTTATTTTCATCAAACAATTATAGTTGTCTTTGACATCAGGCCTACATTTCCCACCAATTAGTACAAACTGCAGGGTGCAAAGCTAGAATTCTGCAGTGCTAGCAGCTAGTGGTACTAAGTGGAATTTAGGACATTTAAATACTGTGAGGTCCCATAAATATTCTGCTTTAACTTCAGTTGGTTCAAATCAATAGTCTGTGTTGTCTGCGCATCATTTTTCCTCAGCAAGAAAGTACCTATGGATTTTATTTTTTGTTGGGGTATTAATTCTTCTTGTCAATAAAGTGCTTAATTTTCATTTTCACTCTGTGTCTCTCCTGCATACTGCTGAACTATTTACCAGGCCGAACTTACAACTGCTAGTGGGGTCATGGGTTGAGGTCAGTGGAAGGCTTGCGTAGGAAAGAGGTGTTCAGGAGTGAAAAACAAAACTGGCTGCTGCTGCTGCTACTTCTTCTTCTTCTTCTTCTTCTTCTTCTTCTTCTTCTCCTTTGGCATCCTGGGTAATTGTACAATTGTTTGCTATTCTCTAATATTATTCAATTGCTGAAGTAAAACAGTGTAAATAAACTAAAAGGGTGTTGGTAGAACTTTTAAGGACTTTATCTCTCATTTGAGAAATAAAGAAATAGATGAAAATACATGTGACTCTATGATGCCAGGGCCAAGGGATAAAATGTGGATGTTTAGAAGATTAACCAGTTATTTTTCCTACTTGGCACCTAGAAGCTTGGCTATATCACTTTTATTTAAGAAGTTGACTAAACGGATCAGCCAGCGTGCTGATCACTAAAATAATATTTGCGCCCCATCAATTTCCAGCCCAATGTCAGAGATTATAACAGGAACAGCATATGACAGGTCTTCAAGTAGCTTACTCTCAAATGCAGTTGTCTTGGTTTAAGTCACTTAGGAGACCTAAGTAATTTTTTTTTTAACTTTCAGGATTTTAATGGCTTGTTATATAGTCAGCTATTTTATTTTAGAATTTCTTTCTAGAGTTCAAGTATTGTCATTTAAGCTAAGTCTCTTTCTTAAAATAGTATGCAGAAGAAAGAGTTAAAGCAATTTGCCTCTTTACGAGTGGGACCTAATTCCCCTCCTCAAATACTAAGTGTATGAGGCTAGCCAAAATTATTCTTTCTAAAAAATGAATGTGATTTAAAAGCTCAATAGGAGAGAATACCATTGGGTGGCATTTTAACGTATGAACACTGGGATCTGTTACAGTCATCAGATTATAGGTGGAACACAGGGCTCACGTGGAGAGTGAGGGAGAATGGTTCTGCAGAACTATCCAATGAGTAAGAGCCCAGTGCAGACCGAGACAGTTCATATCCACTTCTCAAAGACTCAGAAATGACCCTCAGACTTCCTGAACTCCTTCTGCTCTTTATCCTCAAAGAAGCTTATATGTATTCTGGAAAGAATGCCATAGGAATACAGCATTGGGCATGCACTAAAAATGAGAGATGGAAAGATACAGTGGGACATAGATGGGTACTAGTGATTTGTCCATGTATTTATTCAACATTTATTGAGAAGCTACTGTGAGTTTGACAACTCACAGTATGATAAATCAGAAATGGATCAGGGCATCTGAGATAAGCACATAGATAATAGCAATACAATGTGTGATTAGTGCTGCAAGATAGCCACAGAGGAAATACTACAACAGTCTTCAGAAGAGAAGGAGAATACTTGAATGGACAGTCGTATAATTGGTGATTCTACTCCTCTGAGTGGCTTTTGATCTCTAGCCTCTTGGTGTTTCAGTTTTTCTAAACTGCAAAATTAGGGAAAGATACCTATTTTAAATAGAAATACTATACATGAATAACTGTGAGTTTCTCTGCATTGGAGGCTTTAGGTATTGTATTTTGCTAGTAAACGGACCACTTTCCGTAGTTGCAAAATATAACTATCTAAGGGGAACGCAGCTATAGTGTTGCAGACTATGAGTCTGGAGTTCTCTCTTGTCCAGCAGAAAAGCAGATGCAGAATTGAATATGAGAGAGGAGTAGACAAGAGCCCTGAACAGGGTTTTCATCTCCGTATTTACTGAGCTCCAAAGATATCACCCACGTGGTGTATGTGAAGAAAACAAGATCTTGCATACGTGAACGTGGAGGAAACAATCAGACAGTAATCATTAACTTGTGTGTGAAAGAAGCAAAGGGTGGGGGTGGGGGGCAAGTTGAGTTTGTGATCAAGGTACATTGGCCCCAGATGGAAAGTAATTTGCTGCAGGTGATATAACAAGTTACTCGTGATCCCATTACAACATCTCGCTAGCTAACCTTGGGCGTTTTCACCCCATGGTGGTGGCTTTCTGCCCTAAGCTTTTTTCTAACCCATTTATGTAAGTAGACCCTATTTCCCCACACTATAGTAACTGCTCAGTAATAGTTCTTACTAGTCCACTTTGGGTGAAGTCAACCCAAGCAAGAGGACATCATTCCTCCAATTTGTCACATAAAATGCTTAATAAAAACTCCTAGCAGACTAACCTCAGAGACAAAGGCCCAAAACCCATTTTAGTTAAGCAGGCCAGAAGAACTGTCTCTCTTCTCTTGGAGGTTGGTGTATACATTCAGCTATTTTTTTCTCCCTAGAGTAACAGGAAGCAAATGCTATCATGTGATTCAGACATTACTTGTTATAGTTATTTCCAGCAGCACTCAATTCCCCAATCTACCTGAGCACCTAACTAAGCATGGCACTTAAGAATTAAAAGCATCATAAAATGCAGCTTCTGAGTCTGAATATTACAGCCACACTTCACCATGACCCATGGTCAAAAAGGCCTATCCTAGTGACAGTTGCCCCCCACACAGCCCCTCTGCATGGGAAGAATGCCCTGTCTTCATGAAGCAAACTATGACTGCAACATTACTACCATTTTCCTCAAATTTCCCTTCCCCAGAATACTCATAGAATTTTCGTCAGTGCAACAGCTTCTTTTCGAGTGGCACTGAGTGTATCTTTCCAATGGTGCATGGAGGATATAAGCTCATAACACCCATTAGCATTAATGGGAGTTATCCGTGTAAATCCCCTCACATCGATTAGAGAATAGGCCCCTTTTGATTTTAGAAATCTTTCCTGTGAGGATTTCCCCTGTGTCTAGTATGGGCATATAAATGGGCATTTTATTGTATTAAATATGTATCACATCCATCATTTTTAATGCTGTGCTGTGATGAAGGCTTCTCAGTTCTGGGATCAGTTCAGAAAATATTTAAACTTGGCAAGCTAAACAAGCCTCAGCTAAGAAAGCCTAAGGGCCCCATTCAGAGGAACATTATCTACCATTTATGCTTGATTTAAAAAAAAAAAAACAACAACTGAAATTACTCAGGAAAAAAAGTGTGGACAACATTGTTTTTGACTAAATTACAGGCTTTTAATATTCATTAGCGCTGACTTTTCCATTATTCAACCAAGCAAATCAGTACACAAACCAACAGCAAGAAAGACACTGCTGCCTGAAATTCACCAACAACTACTGGTGTTTGTTAACAACAAAATAGTAACAACTATAAGAAGTCGACTCAGGTTCTGATCTATGGTTGCTGTGTTGAGTGACCTCTACCAAATCATCTCTTTCCTTGATCATGATATTCATGTAGAGATGCATTAAGTCCACATTTTCCCCGATTGGTGTTATATAGGTTGTAACTCTGCTACTAGAAAGTGGCTATTTGCCAAGACTCCTAAAGCAGAGGCAGTATAACCTGTTGCGGACTGCAGGCATAATTGACCCACAGAAGTATTTTTATTTAACCCTTAGATGATATACTGTCCTAAGTTAACCTCACTCTCTACCACTCCCTATTGTTTATGCATCCCTCTCCTCACACATTTCTCTAATTTGCATAGTGAGTAGCTTTGAAGTCTGTCCATTTGCGTTTGATCCCAGCACTGTCCACACAAGACATGTGACCCTACATAAGCTACTTAGACTCTGAACCTCAATTTCATTCCCTACAAAATGGGAAAATAATACATGCATTGGAAGATGGTGGTCAGGCTAAAATGAGATAATGAAGCCCCAGTTCACATTCTCACAGAGTGGTCATTCAGTATATGGTAGACACTGTTACAGAGTGGCTATGGGATTGTTATGAAAAGTGTGTGAGAGCAAGTTTGAGAATCTTTGAGTCCCTGGTTCACTCAATACCGTGGGTGGGATTTCTGGCCCTACTGCCTGCTACGTGGAGGATGTCAGCGAGTGTCGCCCACATATAAAACATCACAGGTGTGATGCACATTCAAGTGCACATTTACATTTTACACAGGACAGAAAGGAATGGAAATACCATCTCCTCAGCACATGTCTCTGACTACATACTTGGTAGAGATATATGTCCTTATTTAGTATGCCCTTACAATACAGCTGCTGCCTCCTTGAGGATTTGACAGTAGGAGAAACACAACCTTGGATCTGCAAGAAGAGGACTGGAATGCAGACATGCATGTCTGGCCACAACTTCCTCTGGTGGGGAGACACCCAGTATGGCCAACAACTGCTGCCTGCATTTACCAGAGAGCACTTCATATGATAAGTAGCAGTTTGGCTGGACGTCAGCGTAGTCACTCAAGAGGTTAATGTGTGATTATAGATATTTGAAGTTGGTGTTTCTTAAATAGGTCTTAGTTTGTGCATCTTTTCTTTTCCATCCTTATAGTTTCTTCATGCTTAGGGTGCCCTTGGGTGTTTAAGAGAAAGTTGACTTACTGATTCTTCTTCCAGACTCCTCCCAGTATTGTCTGACCCCTCGCTGAGTTAATTGACTCCATTTTTAATAAACTGGTCAAGAAGATATCTTCTTTATTCTTTCTTTTTCTTTTCTTTCCTTTTTTTTTATTTAGAGAAGTATATTCAATTCACACTTAAACATATTGCAAGCTCTAGCATCATCATGTACTTTAAAATTTTCCCTTGCCCTTTTCAGACCTTTAGTCCCTTCAAAGCTTTTACAATGAAAGGAAACTTCCCACCATGTCCAGCAAGTCATACCAGACGGCATTACGTAGTGGAAATTGGTGACATTTACAGAAGAGGAATATTAAGAGGACACTCATGGGCTTATTTGTTAAGATTAATGGGATAGGATTATTAAAGATCTGGTTCTTCGTATGTATACATGTGGGTATGTAAAGATGGGGGGCTGTGGGTGGAGGGAGAGAGGTGGGATTTAAGAAGACAAAGGCCTAAGGCAATTTATGTTAGGGTTTACAATGGTTTTGCTGCAAGCATGCAGAACTAACTGGGTTTAGATTAAGGCAGTCTAATTAGTGTCATGTCAAACTGGCAGTGATCATAAGACAAGAGAGAGGTCACTCTTGTCATCTTCTTGGTCTTTTGCCCTTAAATATAGAGCTGCATAAAGTACAATCTCCTTCTTGTTAATGGAAGCAGAATATGTATAATCTGCACATGAAATGAAAAGAAAATGTGTAAGGAAATTTCTTTTTCCCATTTCCTCGTCAGGAGCTGTGAATTTTCGTGCGAATTAAAGTAAGGCTAATTCTGCAGTCATCTCCTGACCTGTCAGGGTAGCTGTCACCCTCACGTCTCTCAATGCAGGTCTTTAGCTTCTTCTTGCTGAGTGCAGCCTTTGCCGACTGACAGAAAAATACCGACCATGACAAGAAAAAAGAACATAATGTCCTTTTCACCCATCACTACTCAAAA